>NC_090259.1:46360951-46490951 GCF_037325665.1 Littorina saxatilis
AGCACAAGCTATACAGTTGACCGCTTCACTCAGCAGATCCAGGGGGGCCGGGTTCAGGATGGAAAACCTGTACACACAGAACAGCCATTACAGTACACCATAACAAGGGCACTCCAGGGCGCTGGATCATAACTCTTTCAGGCAAGCTTACATGCCGACTCCACGAACAGAAACTCTAATTCTGTAAAAAAAAGATTTTGACAAAGTCCTGTTCATTCTTCTTCGGCGTTCATGGGCTGAAACGCCTATGGACACTCGTATTTTTAGCACGAGTGGATTTATACGTGTGTGGCGGGAGAGCCCTAATTGTAGAAAGTTTAATGTTACAGTAAAACCTGAGTCTAGCGGACCCTTGTTGTAACGGCCACCTGCTACATACGGACAGTTTATCATGGCACGAACACGATTTCAACAATAACTAACCTTTAACGGGCGGACACCTGCCACTTACGGACGCGGACACGATTTTTCGGACCGTAGGAAGTGTAAACACTGTCACAAACGGACACAACGTACATAAAAACGCAACTTCGAAAACTCGACTGTTATGCAGTCAGTGCTCGGCAGCCGTAGCCGTAGCACAAATGGTTGTTGATTGGTTGTCCTGTCCCTTTTCTGACCAATCAGTGGCTTGTTTAGATGGAGACCCACTTTCGCTCACTCACTTTCGCTTCGCTCACTTTCGCTTTTCCGCATTGTGGATACAGTCACAACCAAAAGCAACAGTAGACTACTGTGTTGGAAAATGGAATCTCCAGCAGGAAAAAGAAAAGCGTTGACTTTAGAGCAGCGTGTCGCTGCCTTGAAAAAACTAGATAGCGGCCAATCATGCCGAGATGTGGCGAAGGAGATGGGATGTGGTAAAACACAGATCGCGAGGATCAAATCGGAAAAAGAAGACATGATGAAGGAGTGGGAGTCAGGTGCGCGAATCGACCAAAAAACTGTGAAACGTCGGAAAACGCAATATGAAGACCTGAACAACGTGGTATGGGAGTGGTTTTGTACTGCAAGATCGAAGAATCTGCCTGTTGAATGACTGATGAAGAGTCAGCTATTTTTAGCTTTGTGACGTCCGACTTGCGTAAGTTTGAATGCACAGTGTGTGTAGGGAACGGGGTAGGTGGGGGGGGGGGGGGGTTGTTGTTGTTGTTGTTGTTTGCTACATGTATCATTTGTTTACTCACATTTTCAGTGAGTCTCATGTTCAATCCAATAAATACATACTACAGGACTGACAAAAAGTGTCTTGTTCATTTTACGTGCTCTTTGTAAAATATTGCCCCGGCCCCTCCACCTGTGAAGAAGGGACACCTGTCTAATAGGGACACTATTACCATTCCCCAAGGGTGTCCGTTAGAGACAGGTTTTACTGTATAGGATAAAATATTGAAGGTTCAGGACAGTCATGGCGTACAGACTCAATCTGTCACGCTATCGCTGGCCTCAGCTTTCAACAGAAGCGTAAGAGTAATTGGTATCGAAACCAAAAATAGACGACACAAGGGAAGTAATTCCCTTTTCAGTTCCGTGTTGGCGGCTATTTGTGTGGCGCTGACATGATTTACCGGCATACATGTTAATAAACATTGGTAAAACTTGACAAATGTCAAGTTAAATGATGGGAGATTGGATGAAAGTTGTTTCATGTGCGTGGTTTAGCGACCGCAAGATATTCTTTTAGTTAATAGCGTAACAGGAGTACGACGATCGTTCGTCGCGTCGCAAACAACGATCGCCGGACGAAGTTGTCGGTTGATCAGAAAGAATCGGAATCGTAAAATATAAGGAAATGGACGTTATTTTGATGTGGATAAAATGATACGTGGAATAAATAAGTTGGGTTATTGGTGAATTATTCGGTATGTTAACCAGTAAGCCAGAAGATGAGGGAAAAAGGACGGACTACATTGTCCGCGTAATGTTTTGAAAGTAGTGCGGTTAATGTTCATTTTCGGTCAGCCAATCTGCCTCTGGTTCTGTGTGTTTGTTTACGTTGCCATGCAGATTGGTATAAAAGACAGTGTAAAATGAAGTTCCTACACGCATTCGGACAGGCTTTAGAACAGAATAGAATGGGTTAGAATAAGGACATAGACAGAGGGCGCTAGGTTAGGGATTAGAATAAGGAGAGAGTAAAGGCAAGGTAGACTAGATCAAGATTTAGAATAGGGACAAGAAGAGGAGACTTCGCATTCTTTCAACGGGATAGCACAGGGAAAAACGAAGAGTAAAAGAACTTAGAGAATCTTACCACTTTGTCATAAAGTCAGAACAGGTAGGAGTAATTCAGTTTCAAAGGATAACCACGCATGCTACTGGCTTGTTTACCTCAAACACCAGTAAAGGTTCAAAAGATACATAGGCGAGAATTCGTAGATAGTCAGAAATAAACAACCGGACTGTTAGAACGTCAGGTGACGTTTAATTGAACGGTCCTAAAATAGCTAGCTAGGCGGGGGAATTAAACTTAGGTGACCTGCGCAAACTCAGATAAGCTCCTTTTGGTGTCCCGTCTGTTTTGCGTATGGTACTTTTAAAAGGGGGAAATTGTTTTAGGTTTAGGGACAAAACACTTTGGTGAAGAATAGGGGGATTCGTCTGTGCGGTTCTCATCGAAGTTAATATAGCAAATTCTGAGGTCTTAGACCATCCTTAAATTTATCCCAATAGGGAAGAACCGTTTCTTCCATCTAGAGGTCCAACAAAGTAAATAAGTTTGAGAGAATTTCATAGTTAGTCTTTCTTTCTTTCTTTCTTTCTTTATTTGGTGTTTAACGTCGTTTTCAACCACGAAGGTTATATCGCGAAAAAGGAGGGGAGATGGGATAGAGCCACTTGTTAATTGTTTCTTGTTCACAAAAGCACTAATCAAAAAATTGCTCCAGGGGCTTGCAACGTAGTACAATATATTACCTTACTGGGAGAATGCAAGTTTCCAGTACAAAGGACTTAACATTTCTTACATACTGCTTGACTAAAATCTTTACAAACATTGACTATATTCTACACAAGAAACACTTAACAAGGGTAAAAGGAGAAACAGAATCCGTTAGTCGCCTCTTACGACATGCTGGGGAGCATCGGGTAAATTCTTCCCCCTAACCCGCGGGGGGTCATAGTTAGTCAGGTGACAAAAGATCCTGTAGTGGATAAAAATGTAGCTAGCTCGATATGCGGAGTCTCACCTTAGAATAGGATTTATTCGAGGGAGGGGAGATTAGGTGGCTTCATTGTTTTTGTAACACTTGCGCTTTTTGATGATTGCCTTATAAAGGCGACCCGGTATTTTGTACTGACTTTGTATGTGCATTAATAATATTGCGTGAATTACGCTTGTTGTATATTACCATTTGTATACTTTTCTAGAAGAATAAGTCTAATAAACTATTTTATAGAAAAGTGATCCCATGAAATTGGCTCTATTATTCGTCTGAATGGTTTTCATTGTCACGTAGGTCGTCATTTCTTCTCGCAATCATAGCCTTTTTAGGAAGATAAGCTAACCCGGTAATTTTAGGTGAAAGAGGATATTTTATGCGATAGACAGATTAGACGTGCATGCACTAGGAGACTGAACACAACGCGAGGTAAAAACTAGACATAAAAGTGAGTAAATAACAATTGCACGCACGAGACAATAGATTGCAGAGCTAAACAAAGGACGTCGTTTGTTTCTTATCTACAACTTTCACGGTTTTCCGCCGGGTCAACAAATTTACAATCTATATAATAGGAAAACTGCTACACGTGCTTGACCGTTTTTACCCCGCCAGTCAGGCAGCCATACACCGCTTTCGGGGGAGGCATGTTGTGTATTTTCGTGTTTCTAAAACCCACTAAATTCTGACATGGGTTACACAGACCTGCCTACCCCTGAAATGTACCATGTGTAGTTTTGGGTGTGAAAATAAGGCAAATGTGTAGTTTGGCAGGTGAATGTGTAGTATTTCAATTCGATCAACCCAAACCGCAAAACAGAACAGTTACTTATACCGTACTAAAACAAACACTCAACACTCCAAACAAAACTATTACAATGTGAACAATACTCCTCATACAAATACAAACAAAGCCCCCACAAAAATACAAGCCAAGCATTAAGTTTATTTGTTAAGAAAAAAATTATTAACTAGTTTGGAACATTTGATTTGTTAAAAAAAAGCTATGTTGAGGGGTATGCAGTTCATATACAGTGGGACCCCCTATTCAAGACCTGTGACAATCTGAGAACATCAAGTCACAAAAAGTAGGGACTGGGAGTATGTGTATCAACATGAAGGCAAATTTGCATATATAAACAGAACAGGTTTGCATCGGCAATAATAATAATATGGCAGGTCATTGCCTCTGCTCTGGTTACCGATCTCTCAAAAGTGAGCTTGTCTTGGTCTTCTTTCCCTGGCACGGGTTTCTTCACAAAACAGTCCAATTTTTCCTCTGCTTTGGTCGGGATTTCTCGAATTCCTCATGAGAAGTGCTTTTCTTGTGGCGGTTACACGGTCGTAAAGCCCACTGTGCTTCTCTGAAAAAGCCGTGTTGCACACAGTGCAGTGGGCAAAATGCTTCCCTTTTCTCCACGAAACTAGGCATGGATGCTCCTCATAGTACTTTGGCAGAAAAGCCTTGCTGGGAGTTTGACCAAGCTTCTTTTTTTTGCTCCGTGGCGGTTGATCGCCAAAGTCTTCTGAATCCGTGTTCGTCGCTGTAGCCATTTTTTTCCCTCAAGAAAGAATGAGCTACGAAGTGACCGCGTTCAGAAAAGTATGTGCTGAAACGCCCGCGATAGTTGTAATAACAGCAGCAAGACCAACTGACTACGCTACTCTCGCGGGCGCCGGGCATGTTTTGCACACAGTACACAACCGGTTAGTACAAATTATGGATCGGAACTCGCTCGCGTTTTTGCGTATTCAAAATGTCAAAATGTGTAGTCGAAACGAAACGTTTGCGTAGTATAAGACAAGCATGCGTAGTTGCGTAGTTTGGGGACCAAAATCGTAGTTTACTACGCTCAATGTGTAGTGTAAACAGGTCTGGTTACAGGATCTTTTCCGCGGAACACTTGGTCTTGTGCTTGCATGTACACACAAAGAGGGATAAGACACTAGCAGATATGCATATAAGTTGACCTTGTAGAACGAAAAAATCTCCACCCTTAACCCACCACGTGCCGCCGGGTTTCGAACCCACGACCTTTCGCACAGGAGGTCGGCGTTTTATCCACTAGGCCAATGCGCCCGTCAAGTTAATTTAAGTACGTCATTATTTTGGCACATGCACCAGTATACAACCCGAAAGCCGAAAGCTGTGGGAATTTACCTTCCATTCTTTCTAAAACGCAGTATTCTTCTCAGGCCTCTGTCTTCAGTCATTGACTAATACTTTCTTGATCTGATGTTTTGGTCTGAGCCCTGTCAGGCTGATCGTCCCATAGTGTTAAGATGAAGGATGTCTTGTGACATGAGATGCATCATCCCTGTCAGGCTGATCGTCCCACAGTGTTAAGATGAAGGATGTCTTGTGACATGAGATGCATCATCCCTGTAAATTAACTTCAATTTTAAGACCAGATTTTTCTCAATTTAAAAAAAAAAGTTTACAAAGGGGTGTTTTCTGTTCTCTCACCTGTGCACCAGATCGTAGGAGAGCGAGACAAAGGGGGCGAACTCTTCCACCGTGGCGGCCGTCTCTGCCTTCAGCACGTGATGTACCAGCTCCATCACCATGGTTACCCTCTCCACCTGCTCCGTCTCAACCATGCCTGTCACACAACCATAAAAAAAGCTTTGACAGTCTTAACGGCATGTTGGTAATACTGCAGTAGAACCCTCTCCTTTTCACACACACACACGCACGCACACACGCACGCACGCACGCACGCACACACACACATGCATACACACACAAACACACACACACACACACACACACACGCAAACACACAAACACACACACACACACACACACACACACACACACACACGCACGCACGCACGCACGCACACACACACATGCATACACACACAAACACACACACACACACACACACACACACACACACACATTAAAGCAGATATATATAGAAAACAAAACATTTACCAAAATACTGTAACTAGACACACAAACACATCTTGCAAAATCTTTAACAGCGGGTTCTCATCACTGTGGGCAAGGTAGGGATCATGTCTGAATCTCTAAAATCAACAGAAGATTAAGCTCAACTGAAGAAATCAAAAACAAAATCCTAAAAAGGTCACCCCCCACCCCCCCCCCCCCCCCCCCCCCCCCACATTATGTTATCAAACCAATAGCCTGCCCAAATAGCGCATAAAACAAACTGAACAAATGTGAGCATAACATCGCAGTGAATTACCAGCCTGCTTCAGTGTCTGCATGAAGGACAGTACCTGACCTGGGAACCTCTGTTATGCAGTTGGAGTATTCTCAAACAAACTTGGTGTATTTTCGGCAAAATGAGTGTACTCCCACATTTGAACATGGATGAGTTAAACATGCTTCGCACGCATCCGATGCACTGTTGATTAAGTTTACCAATAGTGAATACCTTTAAAACAAATCATCCGATGCACTGTTGATTAAGTTTACCAATAGTGAATACCTTTAAAACAAATACTTCTTTCATTGTTTACTGACAAACACTGTCATTAATATCATGTGTCAAAATACTGGATCGGCTTCGGGATGAGCTTATGAAGAAAAGTAGTCTGGGAATTTTTTCTCGATGTGTTATTTTCCCACTGACCGTACTGGTATTCTAGCCAATTATGCGTACAAAATGCGGTGAAATCGTATGGGTTCCTAGGTCTGACGGTACCTTTAACGTCAAAGACTGACCTGCACCCTGTGTGACCTGTCTGACGGTACCTTTAACGTCAAAGACTGACCTGCACCCTGTGTGACCTGTCTGACGGTACCTTTAACGTCAAAGACTGACCTGCACCCTGTGTGACCTGTCTGAGAAGCTCCATCACCTCGGCCAGTAGCAGTGACCAGCCGTTGTACTGTGTCTCCCACCGCATCAAGGGGCCCGCCACATCTGCTGCCATATTCCTCGGCAATGCTGAAAACACAGTTATGAACTTCATCATTATCTTATTTTAACAGTTTATCATGCACATTATAATGTTCTTCCAGGAGAATACAATTGTACTGTGTCTCCCATCGCATCAAGGGGCCCGGTAGCTCCGCCGCCATGCTCCTCGGCAATGCTGTAAACATGCACACAACTCATCATGAATATAATGTTCTTCCAGGAGAATACAATTGTACTGTGTCTCCCATCGCATCAAGGGGCCAGCAACCTATTCCTCCATATTTCTTAGCAATGCTGTAAACACACATAGAATCCATCATGAATACAAAAGCTTTAATATTTCCTCTTCATAGGCAGCAACTCACAGTTTTGACCCATGTCCCCCCAGTTTGACCCATGTCCCTCCCAGTTTGACCCGTGTCCCCCCCAGTTTGACCCGTGTCCCTCCCAGTTTGACCCGTGTCCCTCCCAGTTTGGATTTGAACCTATGGCCTGAGGATCACAAGCCTACCACTCTAACCACTCGGCCAACAGCTCTAACCACTCGGCCAACAGCTCTAACCACTCGGCCAACAGGCCCCCAGGATACTCTAACCACTTGGCCAACAGCTCTAACCACTCGGCCAACAGCTCTAACCACTCGGCCAACAGCTCTAACCACTCGGCCAACAGCTCTAACCACTCGGCCAACAGCTCTAACCACTTGGCCAACAGCTCTAACCACTCGGCCAACAGGCCCCCAGGATACTCTAACCACTTGGCCAACAGCTCTAACCACTCGGCCAACAGGCCCCCAGGATACTGGGTTGGGACTGGAGTAGAAATACAAAAGCTAACTGGGGTATACTCCCTCCTGAGGTATTTGGATCCCAAAACTTCTTTAATTTTGGACATCAAAAACCGTCAATTTCATGTGTTTTAGATTGAATTTAAAAAGCACATTTACACAGATATATGAACAAATTCCATCCATTCCACACACACACACAAACACACATGCACGCACCCACCTCATATAGTCACATTATCCTGTAGTTTAACAGTAAAACATACCTGATGGTTCCAACACCTGTCCACATGAACCCTTGGCCAGTGCAAAGTCACCTGTAAAAACAACAAAGTTTTACAAAATTGTGTCTGTGTACAAGTCCAATGTCCTGGCTACAAAAACACGGTCCTGGCTACAAAAACACGGTCCTGGCTACAAAAACACTGTCCTGGCTACAAAAACACTGTACTGGCTACAAAAACACTGTACTGGCTACAAAAACACTGTACTGGCTACAAAAACACGGTCCTGGCTACAAAAACACGGTCCTGGCTACAAAAACACTGTCCTGGCTTCAAAAACACATGATCCTGGCTACAAAAACACTGTCCTGGCTACAAAAACACGGTCCTGGCTACAAAAACACTGTACTGGCTACAAAAACACTGTCCTGGCTACAAAAACACTGTCCTGGCTACAAAAACACGGTCCTGTCGTCAGATACAAGGAAAACATATGAAGCAGTCAACCCGACAAGAACAATGCGTCAGATAAAAACAAGTCTATGTCAGTATCAGAAGACCAAGGCCTTAGAAAAACACTTTTCATGAAGTGGCCCTGAGAGTAAAAAGCTAAAATCAAAAACCAATAGATTGCTAACGTTCCAAAATTCAGAATAAAACCCCCAAGAATGGTTAGTTATTGGAATGTTGTTTATATCACATATACAAAACATAACATTCACAAGTACATTTCCATGAGGGTAACCTCACAGGACTATATAACATCTCATCCTTATATCGACCCAATGGTCTTTATAAATTCCTTTCGACTGAAGGCACCCACCACCTTGCCAGAGATCGGACGAAACACAGACCTGGGAACCCCTTTTTGCACTTAGAGTATTCTCAAACAAACTTGGTGTATTTTCAGAAAAATGAACGTACTCCACACAGCATTTGAACATCCATGATTCAAACATGCTTCACACGCGTCCGCCACATCGTTAATTAAGTTTACCTATACAGTCGAGATCGCTTTACACGAAATGAAAGGGACCAATATTTTTTTCGAGTTAACGTTTTTTCGCGATAACGAAAATGATCCAACTGATCACTTTTTTTTTAAAACCAAGATAAAGAAGATAAAACAGTGCCATACCTTAGATAAAAAGCCTCTGTAGTGCGCGGCGGACAAAGTACACGGTTCAGTCAGAGTCGGCAGTTTTGTCGTCTGCTACAGTTCATTATTTTGTTGTACATTTTAATTCCCCACAAAAAATATTAAAATCCATTGCAGTGTTTAAAATCCATTGCAGTGTTTATGAATTCACACAGGACGAAAGAAATCCGTCAACTTCAACTGTTTGACAGGCTCACTGCACTTTCCAACGAACCGTTCAATTCTTGTGTACATTTAAAACAAATCCTTTTTTCAATTTTTACTGACAAAAACTGTAATCATGTGTCAAAATACTGGATCGGCTTCAAGATGGGCTTGTGAATAAAAGTAGTCTAGGAATTTTTCTCGTCGTATTTTTTTCCCACTGACCGTACTGATCGTATTCTTGACAATCATGCGTACAGAATACGGCGAAATCGTATGGGTTCCCAGGTCTGAACACATGATGCAATAAGTTTCATCTCATGACGGGCGCTGTGGCTGGGTGGTAAGACATCGGCCTCCTAATCGGAAGTTCGTGAGTTCAAATCACGGCCGCATCGGCCTGGTGGATTAAGGATGGATAATTTTCCAATCTCCCAGGTCAACTTATGTGCAGACCTGTTAGTGGCTTATCCCACTTCGTGTGTATAGACGCAAGCACAAGACCAAGTGCGCACGGAAAACATCCTGTAATTCATTTCAGAGTTCGGTGGGTTGTGGAAACACTAAAATACCCAGCATGCTTCCTCCGAAAGCGGCGTATGGCTGCCTAAATGGCGGGGTAAAAACGATCGTACACGTAAAATTCCACTCGTGCTAAACACATGAGTGAACGTGGGAGACTAAGCCCATGAACGAAGAAGAAGAAGAAGGTCTGAACACATGATGCAATAAGTTTCATCTCATATTCATTGTTTGTCTTTCCACAAAAAGATCATTGGGAAAACGACCTTGTGAATGTTTAGCATTGTCAAAACTGAAACGTCCATAACCTACCCTTCCTTGTTTGGTTTTATAGGAAAAAGCTGAGAAAGCCAGAAGTAGAAGGATGCAGCAAGAGAACGAACGAACAAAAGAATGGTTTACTGTGTAGGCCGAAGGACCATTGCAAAAAAGGAACAGTGGGGTTGGGAAGAAGACACAACAGCAGGAAAGGCCAACTGTGGGAAGAGCAAGGGAAGAGAGACACAGAGAGTGGAAAGTCCAACTGTGGGAAGAGCAAGGCAAGAGAGACACAGAGAGTGGAAAGGCCAACTGTGGGAAGAGCAAGGGAAGAGAGACACAGAGAGTGGAAAGGCCAACTGTGGGAAGAGCAAGGCAAGAGAGACACAGAGAGTGGAAAGTCCAACTGTGGGAAGAGCAAGGGAAGAGAGACACAGAGAGTGGAAAGGCCAACTGTGGGAAGAGCAAGGGAAGAGAGACACAGAGAGTGTAACGCACCATCAGGGTACGGTCGCTTGTCGACAGTCAGCATGAAGACGGAGGGGTCCTTGGTGGGCTGCAGGTCGTGGGCACTGTTGTTGTCCAGGTACTCTGTGTAGATACTCAGCTCCTTCAGCGTCTTCTTCACCTGCAAATCAGTGTTTGAGTTTGCTGAATATAAACAATAAATGCCGTCACACAAGTACTTATCTCTCAGCGGTCTATTGTGATTAAAAAGACAAAAACATCCGGTATGAGCAGTAAATGATGTAAAAGAAGAAAAAAAATGTTTGTGCTGAAATACTTTAACACTGTGCTGCAGCAGGTCACTCAGAATTGTAGTAGCTGTGTAGCAACTGTGTATCAACATGCTGGAATGCAGGCGTTAGATTGACGTTACAGGAAGCGACTGAAGATAACAGTCTGAGCGAATATATCCGTACCTGGTCAGATAGAGCCAAATGAGTGGGTACGGATATATCCGTACCTGGAAGACAATGAGTTAAGTACACATGAATGTGACTCAAAGGTAAGCACCATTCTTCCCAGAACAGTCTAGTTTCTTAACAACGAAGACTAGTGACAACTAATAAAGAAAGAACAAGAATCCACATTCTAGACGCAGGGAGAGATGTAGACCCAGTGAGAGATGTAGACCCAGTGAGAGATGTAGACCCAGTGAGAGATGTAGACCCAGTTAGAGATGAAGACCCAGTGAGAGATGTAGACCCAGTGAGAGATGTAGACCCAGTTAGAGATGAAGACCCAGTGAGAGATGTAGACCCAGTGAGAGATGTAGACCCAGTGAGAGATGTAGACCAAGTGAGAGATGTAGACCCAGTGAGAGATGTAAACCCAGTGAGAGATGTAGACCCAGTGAGAGATGTAGACCCAGTGAGAGATGTAGACCCAGTGAGAGATGTAGACCCAGTTAGAGATGAAGACCCAGTGAGAGATGTAAACCCACCATGGCAGCACTGTTGGGTGTAGCGGTGGCCAGCGCCACCGTCATGGTCATGAAGCGAGAAAAATCCAAGGGGAAGTAAGCCATGGCCGACTCGTACAGAAGCCACAGTCCGTCATCCTGCAAACAAAACCAAGAACACTTGCTTCATGAAGCTGTGAAATAACACTTGTTTTTCTTGGGCCCATTTTTTACTTTATGAAAATGTGTGTGTGTGTCAATGTTGAAAATAATTCACTATGGGTATGTGTGTAGCATGTCCATTTGTGTATTTGTTTGATGCAACAAATGAGTGCATGCATGTGTGTGTGCGTGCATGTGTGCCTGGTGAGTGCTGTGTGTTTGTGTGTGTGTGTGTGTGTGTGCGTGTGTGTGTGTGTGTGTGTGTGTGTGTGTGTGTGCATGAGTGCGTGTATGAACAAGAAGGGCAAAGCCCATATGACTCACATGCTTGACCTTGACCTTTACATGACCTTGACCTTCAGGGTCAAGGTCAAATAACTAAACCTAGCAATGACATCATACACTAAGAACTGCTTTACACATTTTTCCTACCAAAATACATGTGACCTTGACCCAAGGTCAAGGTCATCCAAGGTCATGCAACACAAAGCTGTTAATTCAAGACATAGGAAGTACAATGGTGCTTATTGGCTCTTTCTACCATGAGATATGGTCACTTTTAGTGGTTCACTACCTTATTCTGATCACATTTCATAAGGGTCAAAGTGACCTTGATCATATGTGACCAAATGTCTCATGATGAAAGCATAACATGTGCCCCACATAATTTAAGAGTTTGAAACAGTTATCTTCCATAGTTCAGGGTCAAGGTCACTTCAAAATATGTATACAATCCAACTTTGAAGAGCTCCTGTGACCTTGACCTTGAAGCAAGGTAAACCAAACTGGTATCAAAAGATGGGGCTTACTTTGCCCTATATATCATATATAGGTGAGGTATTGAATCTCAAAAACTTCAGAGAAAATGTGAAAAATGTGAAAAATAGCTGGTTTTTAGGCAACATTTATGGCCCCTGCGACCTTGACCTTGAAGCAAGGTCAAGATGCTATGTATGTTTTTTGGGGCCTTGTCATCATACACCATCTTGCCAAATTTGGTACTGATAGACTGAATAGTGTCCAAGAAATATCCAACGTTAAAGTTTTCCGGACGGACGGACGGACGGACGGACGGACGACTCGGGTGAGTACATAGACTCCCTTTTGCTTCGCATGTGAGTCAAAAAGGGGAGACTGTCTTGGTAAACATACCTTCTGCCACACGTCCTGAGCGACGGCCGGCTGGCGAAGCAGTCTGTTGCAAATCTCGTACAGCACCTGTAAGAAAGAATATGACATACGTGTCCTAAATGCACAGGATGAATAAATGAAGAACAGAGAGAGAGAGAGAGAGAGAGAGAGAGAGAGAGAGAGAGAGAGAGAGAGAGAGAGAGAGAGAGAGAGAGAGAGAGAGAGAGAGAGAGAGAGAGAGAGAGAGAGAGAGAGAGAGAGAGAGAGAGAGAGAGAGAGACAGAGACAGAGAGACAGAGAGAGACAGAGACAGAGACAGAGACAGAAACAGAGACAGAGACAGAAACAGAGACAGAGAGACAAAGCAATTGTGCTACGGGAAATTAAAGGGATCCAAAAATGAAGATCAAATAAAGAAATTCGTTTTTAGCTTCAGCAACAAGGCAGCACTGATAAACAATACATCATCACTTCTGCATTCATTGGATAAAGATTGAGTAAAAGGGCAAATATTTTAACACAATCATACGTATACCTGTCTTCAGTGAAGAACAAACACTGTAGTCCCCAAAAGAAGGAATACATTCAGAATTTTGGCGAAGTGCAAACCGGATGTATAGGCACTTTACGACAATGGTTGTGTCTCTACATAATTCCTGAAACCAGGAACCCCTGGTTTGCACTAGGAGTATTCTCAATCAAACTTGGTGTATTTTCAGAAAAATGAGCGTACTTCACACAGCATTTGAACATCCATGATTCAAACATGCTTCACACTCGTTCGTCGCACCGTTAATTAAGCTTTCCGATAAGTTTAAAACAAATGCTTCTTTCAATGTTTACTGATAAAAACTGTAATCATGTGTCAAAATACTGGATCGGCTTTGGGATGCGCTGGTGAAGAAAAGTAGTCTAGGAATATTTTGTCATCGTATTTTTTTCCACCGACTATACTGATCGTATTCTAGACAATCAGGCATACAAAATACAGCGAAATCGTATGGGTTCCCAGGCCTGACAACACTATAACTGTACTCACCGTCAGATTTCCCAGGCCTGACAACACTATAACTGTACTCACCGTCGGATTGCCCAGGCCTGACAACACTATAACTGTACTCACCGTCGGATTGCCCAGGGTATCCTCTTGGAAGACGGACAGCACAGCGTACAGCAGCTTGTAGACCAGGTAGTGACTCAGGGCAGCCAGGTGCTGAAGAAATAACAAATAAGCCTAAATCACACATACGTCTAACAATAATGTGCAGGTCATGTGATTCAGGACTCTTCTTCTTCTGAGTTCATCGGCTGCAACTCCCATGTACACTTGTGTTTTGCACAAATGGTCATTTTTTCCTTGAGTGACTGTTTTTTCCCAAATCATTTAGACAGTCATGGAAGATTCAGGACTCAAAAATCACCCACGAAAGAAGAACTGTTAATAGAATAAGCACAAGTATACTGGAGAAATAAAGAAACAAAGAAAGACAGAAGAAAGAAAGAAAACCCCAAAAAGGTAAAATAGCACACAAACTGACACTGGTTCCAGTGAAGGACTCGGTGCTGACCACATCAAGCAGCACCCTGAACACGGCAAGCTGTAACGCTCTGTTGCCCATCTTGTGTGTCTCCACCGTATCTTTGTTGTTTGCGCCCTCCGCCAGGTAGAAGTGTCGTACCATTGACCACCCCAGCAGGACAGGGCTGTGCACAGGGTCAGAGCCAAGCGCGGTCAGTTTGGAGTTGACCGCCTGGAGGAAGCATGTATACAAGATTAAATGCAAATTCATTGGATGTTTAATCTTAAAGAAACAATTTAGTATACAATGCAATGATACTTTATACAATACAATGATACTTTACTATCTCAATTTGAGAAATGAAATCTTCATCACCTACTTGTTTACCATATTTTTGGGACTATAAGTATAAGTCGCTTCAGGTGCATTGGCCGCACATCAAAGGAAGCATACGTATTTCTCCTGATGTGGGGTGAGATCAAAGAGTCTGAATTCTCAGAGCTGTCCAGCCTTGTGAGCTCAGGTCAATGACCATACTTTCAGCAGAGACCAGCTGCCTGCCCTAGTTTACAGACACTGACCTTCTGACCCCGGGTCAATGACCGAGTTTTAACTATGACACTGACGCCTTCCTTTGATGTTGGAGAGAAAACTTTGTCCAGGTCATAGAAGCAGAAACATGCATGTCACTCGAGAGGGACTGTTCCATTTCTTTGTAAAGCGATGTGGGTACATCGGTACTATTCTTTAGCCATACACAAGGTGATACCGGTCAATAGGGTGCAGGGGTAAAAGTTGAGGAAAAAAGATGCGCCTTATAGTCCCAAAAGTATGGTATGTCTTTGTTCAGTGTTCATTCACTAAACATAGCAACAGCCAGTAGTTCATACTCATAGTCCAGAGCCTTCCACTCACAGCAACAGCCAGTAGGTCATACTCATAGTCCAGAGCCTTCCACTCACAGCAACGTGAGAAATATCCAAATAAGTAAAAGCAGTGAAGATACGCAAATCGACAAACATAAATACAACAAGATAACAAGAAGAGCAAACGCTCGATCGAGTCACTTTCGCAGTTCTGAATATTATATGAGGCATCAGATGGACAGGAAGAAATTGCTATTCACAACACAATGAGTCACGTTCACATAAAATTTGAGCCCGGTCACTTTTATAGTTTCCGAGAAAAGCCCAACGTTAAGTTGTGTGTTGCCGAACAGAAAAGGCTAGTTATCTCCCTTGTTTTTCTGATAACGTTCGTAAAAGGCTACAGATGTAAATACTTTGATGTAAAGAATAATCCTACAAAGTTTCAATCACATCCGATGAACTTTGTCAAAGATATAAAATGTCTAATTTTTCCTTTGACGCTGACCTGTGACCTTGAAAAAGGTCAAAGGTCAACGAAACCATCGTTAAAGTGTAGAGGTCATTGGAGGTCACGACTAAACAAAATATGAGCCCGATCGCTTTGATAGTTTCCGAGAAAAGTCCAACGTTAAGGTGGTGTCTACGGACGGCCGGCCGGCCGCCCGGCCGGACGGCCGGCCGGACAGACTAACACTGACCGATTACATAGTCACTTTTTCTCAAGTGACTCAACAATTAAAAATGCACTCACCAGAAAACAGCAACAAGAATACATAAACAAGAACCGGTTTCGAATACATAAATACATTACATCTATAGAATCACAATTAATCTACTTCAGATCAAATCTTGGAAAGAAATGACTCCATATGAGAAACGTTCCTTAGCAACACAGAAGGAAACTTTACCTGGAAATCCTCCTTCTTTGAAAGATGGTAGTCTGCAAAGCTGAAAAAAAGTGAATGTGATTCAGTTATTATCAGTTCATGAATTAACAAAACCACACCTTCATAGCAATTCTAAGCTTCAAATTTGAATTCTGAAATTCTGATGTGGGCTCGAGGTAAGTCTTGAGACGTGTTTGCTTGCTACCAATCCAATATCATCTGTGCTCTCTCACATGGCACAAACATTTCTCTTAAACTCTCATCAAGATATTTTGGAGTTTAGCTTTCAACAGTAGGAACTGCATGTAGCTATTCGATAGTTAAGTAATGAAGAGAAAAAAAAGCATGTGCACACACACACACACACACACACACACACACACACACACACACACACACACACACACACACACACTGAACACACACACACACACACACAAGCATGGAATATCTCCTCTATAAATGTGTATAGACACGAGCGAAAAATACATTTCAAACTTTTCCCAATAGTACATCCTGCAAATTCAATCAATGACTCTTACGGTGTGAGGACATCCCACAAAAACGAATTTTGGCATTTTAACAGTGACTTTGTTACCTCTTCTTGGTTCTAAAAAACACAAAAAGTGGCACTTTAATGCCTGTCAAAAAACCCAAAAGACTATGATCAGAATTTAGGATTGATGGAATTTCTCTCACATTATTTTTTCAATTGACAAACATCTGTCAGTTGACAAACTAGTTTCACCCATGACAATGTTAAAGCTGTGATCAGCGTGGTACCTTCGCTTGGACCAGCACAGCATGGCCTGCTCCACATCCATGGCTTCCACCACTATCATCACCTCCAGGTAGCTGGGTCATACAAACACACGTCATTGTAATATCAATCATAAATACGCTGTACATCACGTGCCATCATTCCTAACTTATCCTTTGCATCTTGATGAAGTCAGCGACTGTCTGA
This sequence comes from Littorina saxatilis, assembly GCF_037325665.1. Classification (NCBI taxonomy): domain Eukaryota; kingdom Metazoa; phylum Mollusca; class Gastropoda; order Littorinimorpha; family Littorinidae; genus Littorina; species Littorina saxatilis. Next base: position 46,378,044 of record NC_090259.1, read on the forward strand.
CAAAAATTTGATAAAGAATTTACCTGAACCGGTAGCTGTTGTATTTTCTTTGTGCTTTGACGATGAACATTTCATTCTAAATCAGTGTTCAGTCATAATCTGGCAGAGTAACATTCGTTACAAAAAACACCCTGTACCACACACAGAGGAACCCCCGTTAAAAGACCCCCAATTTAAGACTTCCCCCTTTTTAAAGACCTTTTTTTTTTTGTTCGTTCATGGGGTGAAACTCCCACGGCTTTTACGTGTATGACCGTTTTTACCCCGCCATTTATGCAGCCATACGCCGCAAGTTTCGGAGGAAGCATGCTGGGTATTTTCGTGTTTCTATAACCCACCGAACTCTGACATGGATTACAGGATCTTTTTCGTGCGCACTTGGTCTTGTGCTTGCGTGTACACACGGGGGTGTTCGGACACCGAGGAGAGTCTGCACACAAAGTTGACTCTGAGAAATAAATCTCTCGGCGAACGTGGGGACGAACTCACGCTGACAGCGGCCAACTGGATACAAATCCAGCGCGCTACCGACTGAGCTACATCCCCGCCCTTTAAAGACCTTGATTTGTCAGATTCTGTGTTCATAACATCTGTTAACTTAGAACTAGAATGTCAGGTGAGGATCTAAATCTTACCTGATTCTTTTGATGTACTTCTCTGTTGAACCATCTATATGGTGTTTGTATGTCTGGCGAATCCCAAACCCGTGGCTCTGAAAAGAAGAACACAAAAGGCATCACTCAGTATGACGGTAAAAGAGGGACAGTGATTGAGACGATATAACTTAATTTTTAGCATTGCCACTGTGCTTGTGAGTATTGGGGTAAAGTTGTGAAAGGTCGGCCGCTAAGACTGTTCGTCTGTCTTTGTTTGCTTTGCTTTAGTGTGTGTGTGTGTGTGCGTGTGTTTGTGTGTGTGCATGTGTTCATGTGTGTGCGTGTTTGTGCATGAGTGTGTGTGTGCAAGTGAGTTTTTGTGTGTGTGCGTGCGAGTTTTTGTGTGTGTCTGTGCATGTGTGTGTGCGAGTTTTCGTGTATGTGTATGTCTGGGTGTGTGTGTTTGCCTGTGTGTGTGTGTTAATGTGTGCGTGCGTGCATGTGTGTTTGTGGGTGTGTGTGCATGCATGCGTGTGTGTATCCATGTACCAGTGTGTATCTGTGTGTTTCAGTGCATTTGACAGTCTTCGATGTCAGTGTGTCTGCTATTGTGATTGACTGAAATGGTTAATCACGCCTCAGCGTTCTTTTTTATTGGTATCCTCTACCCTAAGAGTCTTGTGAATTCAGAAGAATCCCAGGGTTGCACATCACGTAAAATTGGAGGTATTATAACCTCTGACCCCCCAAATCACATACGAGATGCTCTTTGAAAGGGTGTCGTTAAGTAACAATTATTTTGCCAAGAGGTATAATAACGTACGACTTGAAAGGCAAAAGGGTATGACTTTGATCGTTTTACAAACGGTACGACTGGTTATGTGACGCTCGAGGTTTTTTTTCTGTTTTTTTTCGCAGGAGACTAATTTTGGAAAGCTTCACCGGCGATCTCGACACGTGTTTACTGTCTCCAGGAAGTTGGCGCTGTCAGCGTGACCAGAGTTACTTCCCCTCCGCTATTTTCGGTTCTGTTGGTTCCGCGAAGACCGCAAGTGTGCAAGTTTGCAGACGATCAGTTTTGTCACTGATTTTGTGTTTGAAAATGCCACGACCAAGAAAGCCTGCTGCAGTTGATCCAAAACAACGAACTTTGACGTTTGTGATACCTGATTTTAGCATGCTTGGTGAAATTCTCTTGACCATTCCAATCACTTCTGTACCCTGTGAGAGAGGCTTTAGTCAACAGAACCGGGGGAAGTCAAAGCTAAGGAACCGACTCTCAGTGGAGAGACTGGCCAACAAAATGATGATTAAACACGTAGGCACTGACCTAAAGCGTGACATCACTGGAAGGGCATTGCAAGTGCACGGAGCCATGAGGAAAAGGAAATCTGTTGACAGTGGCTGTGACTTGCAAAGCAAAACACCAAGACTTCACCCAAAGACTGAGTTACAGAGTAATATTAGAGCCATACAGTTGCAACGCCCTTTCAATGATGCCACGCTTTAGTGTGTTGGAACTTAGATTGAACTGTTGTTGTGGAGAGACACAGTCACAAGTGTGTTGCAGATGTGAATTTCAACAGGCACTTGATAGGTGTGTTGTTAATTTGTAACCAACAACTGAACAGGCAAATAATTTCAAACTTATTGATACTCATAATAATGTTCTTGTTGTTGTGGAACTGAACTGACTTTTCATAGCATTACCCTGAATTTGTGGGGAAAAAAACTGTGTGGCACTGCTCTGTTGAACTCATAATTGTCAGTTGGTGGCTGGGTTCTGGGTTATTAATAAAAGTTTACTGTTCAGAATTTCAAGCCAGTTTACTTGTTCATTTTGTGAAAGCTCTCAGCCTCTGACTAGTGTTTTGATACCCCGGTAATTGCTGTAAATGTGTAAGTGTTATTCACTTATTGTAATGCTACAAGCAAGAATGTACACATATGACATTTCACAATGGTCATAAATTATTTCCTTTATTCAAAGCACTCTCAAATTGACAATGCAATTTGCACACATTGACATCATGCACATGCAAGAACCTGGTAAAACAGCAAAGCAATACACCGAGTCGCCGACAACATGCCATACCCTTTGATCAATCAGGAAAGGGTATGAAAACCCTTTACTTTTTTGGTGAAAGGGTATGAATACCCTTGACCTCAGAGCCTGTGTGGAACCCTGAATCCATAAAATAAAGTCAATGCCGTACCTTGAAGAGATCGACAAAGGCGAGAAGAGTGTTGGGCTTCATTTCACTCTCTCTGTTCAGAATCAGAACCATCTCCAGTAGCTCGCACTGCACACCGTACGATATCCCAAATATTAAAATATCCCAAATATTCGTCAAAATGTCACAAATATTAATATTAAAATATCACAGTGGAGTCCAGCTATAACGAACCTGGGTATAACGAAATCCCGCTTTTAACGAACTGCCATTGATTTCCCGGCAGACAGCCTTCTATTTTTTACTTGTTACTTTCCGGCTACAACGAACCTTTTGAACTCATTTGCATAACGAATTTCTTACTTGTTACTTTCCGGCTACAACGAACCTTTTGAACTCATTTGCATAACGAACCCCGCTTATAACAAACACGTTTTCATCGCCCCAGAGCCGTTTTGTCTCTAAAAGTCACGAACTGATGTCAATAACAGATCACAAATATTGATATCAAAATGTCACAAATATTCATATTAAAATATCACAAACATTAATGCAGTAGAACCTTCCTTTCAAGGCCTTTAAAGATCTGAGAAAATCAGGTCTTAAAAAGCAGCGAGTCTTAAAAAATGGGGGTGAATTTACAGAACTTTAGAACAGAAAGCAAGGTCTTCTTCTTCTTCTTCGTTCGTGGGCTGAAACTCCCACGTACACTCGTGTGTTTTTTTGCACAAGTGGAATTTTACGTGTAGGACCATTTTTTACCCCGCCATTTAGGCAGCCATATGCCGTTTTCGGAGGAAGCATGCTGGGTATTTTCGTGTTTCTTTTACCCACCGAACTCTGACATGGATTACAGGATCTTTTTCGTGCGCACTTGGTCTTGTGCTTGCGTGTACACATGGGGGTGTTCGGACACCGAGGAGAGTCTGCACACAAAGTTGACTCTGAGAAATAAATCTCTCGCCGAACGTGGGGACGAACTCACGCTGACAGCGGCCAACTGGATACAAATCCAGCGCGCTACCGACTGAGCTACATCCCCGCACTACTGACTGAGCTACATCCCCGCACTACCGACTGAGCTACATCCCCGCCCAAAGCAAGGTCTCAAAAGGGGAGACTTAAATTGAGTTAGAATATCTGAGCTTTTATCATTTGTTACTCACCTGTTCTTTCAAATTCTGTGTTACCCATGTAAGCACTTGAACATTTGTCTGAAATTGAAATTAAGGTAGAAATTAATCAATAAACCAAAGGGGAAAAATCCCAGATGTGGAAATTAAAGACACAAGAGAAAATGAAAACATCTTACTTTTTACGCTTTCTCTGAAAAAAACGTATTCCATCTTCATTAAATAGCTTTGTCTTTTCTTCCGCTTTCAACCTTGCATGCAAAACTATGTCACTGAATGCTGTGTACTTTGATGCAGTTAGTCTTCAGGCAAAGCAATAGTTCCATACATACACACGCAAACACGAAGGTAGCACGGTATGCTTAAAATCCTCTCTATCAGTAATGCCAGTCGTCGCGATATAACCTTCGTGGTTGAAAACGACGTTAAACACCAAATAAAGAAATAAAGAAAGTAATGCCAGCCACAGCATGGTTTGGGAAGTAAATGGCAATCCAAATGTACAAGGATTAAAGTTAATAACATTGAAATCATTCAAATCTGCCTGAGACTCTGTATCTCTGACTGTTTTCAAGCTTTGCTCTATGATTTCTACACCCCGAAAGGTTTGAAAATGGAGGAAACCACCAGAAAATCATTAATTTTCTTAAAGCACGAATTCCTTATTTGTGGAAAGAAACTCTCATTACTGAATGATTGTAATCCATCCATTGTAGGGTCTCAAACATCTGTACAGCAATGAACTGCGGGAAACAATGGCCGACTTACCATCTGCATTCCGTTCTGCTGGTCATCGGGCGGCCGCATTTGGCACAGTGAAGACAGCTGTTTCTGCACCTGCAAGGACACCACAGATTGTGAACAACAACATCAATCTATTTTTATACAAGAGGAACCCCCCTTTTTACATCTACAATTTAAAAAAACAAACAAGATCTTAAGAAGAGGATAAATTTTCAGAGGTTTTGGACAGAAAAAAAAACACCCAACCAAGGTCTTAAAAGGGGGGGAGAGGGAGGGGAGAGGAGGGGGGCGTCGACAATCAAAGTCTTAAAAAGGGATTCTTTTCTACAAAGTTTCAGAGTCCTGAAAAAAAATAATCTTTTCCACACAAAACATGCTTCTTGATTATGATGACTTCATTCTTGAGTTGTGAATGTTTTAAGTAAACCAAGACATTGAAGAAAAAAGTGTGAAAAGTAGGAAACAAATATTACACGTGTCTACTGTTTACGGAGTTTAACAGTGATTGTCCAGGAAAGTTAGTTTTTGATTTTCTTTCAATCCACAATGTAGCATCCATTTCATGCTATATCTATCAAAACAAACATTACTGTTCCCTCTTAACACATTTTACTTTGAAATAATTATCAAATATCATTTCTGCTCTAAAAAATGTAAATTGCATATTCAGCATTTGTAATTACAGTCGAACTTGACCATTGAGAACACCCAAACAATCTCCGACCAGTTTTTTAAAAACATAATTCACCTTTCCATAGCAACCACCTGTTTCTTCTTCTTCATTCAAGGGCTGAAACTCCCACGTTCACTTACGATTTTGCACGAGTGGGTTTTTATGTGTACAACCGTTTTTACCCCGCCATTCATGTAGCCATACGCAGCTTTCGGGGGGGCAACCACCTGTTTATAACGACCCCTCTTGGTCGGTGCCTTGGCTGGTCGTTACAGACAGGTTTGACGGTAATAAACAAAAGATATTCTAAAGATTGTAAACTGCCCAAGGATTTGTGATTCTGACCGCAGCATCTAACGCAGTACTGACCTTGTCCAGCAGATTCTCTCCGTTGTCCTGGAGACTCTTCATCAACTTGGCATACACCTCCTGCCACACACCAATCAAACACGTCAATGTCACGGACAAGCATGCAAACATAACTCTAAAGAAAACAAATCTCAAAAGTACTTCCTTTTGAAGTTTCTGTGTCGACCAGTGTAAAGTCAAGGCTTACACATAGCCACAGATCTGTAAGTGTCAAGGCTTTTACATAGCCACAGATCTGTAAGTGTCAAGGCTTATACATAGCCACAGATCTGTAAGTGTCAAGGCTTATACATAGCCACAGATCTGTAAGTGTCAAGGCTTTTATGAGAGGGCATCCTTACACTCCGACAGCAGGAAAAGAAAAGAGAGTTGTGTATCTGTGTGTGTGTGTGTGTGTGTAAGGGGGGGGGGGGGAAGACAAGACAGCAACAGACTGAATCCTCACCAGAAGCTACTTAGCAGCAAACAGTTCTTACGGGACTCTATTACAGAAAAAGGTGTGTATGTCCATCTGTGTGTCTGTGTGCATGAGTGTGAAGGGGTGGCGACAAACGGAATCCTCACCCGATACGGATGGTGCAGGTCCCAGAAGAGAAAGATGTGGCGCAGACATCTCAGCAGGTAGAGGCGCTCCGTGAAGTAGAAATCACGAATCTTGAGGATCAGGGCCTGGGAGTGTCGCTCGTGGCTCAACACTTGCTATCAACCCAACACAAAGGTTCACATCATGCATCAACCACACTTGCTCTCAGCCCAACACAAAGGTTCACATCATGCATCAACCACACTTGCTGTCAACCCAACACAAAGGTACATGTCATGCATCAACCACACTTGCTCTCAGCCCAACACAAAGGTTCACATCATGCATCAACCACACTTGCTCTCAGCCTAACACAAAGGTTCACATCATGCATCAACCACACTTGCTCTCAGCCCAACACAAAGGTTCACATCATCATGCATCAACCACACTTGCTCTCAGCCCAACACAAAGGTTCACATCATGCATCAACCACACTTGCTCTCAGCCTAACACAAAGGTTCACATCATGCATCAACCACACTTGCTCTCAGCCCAACACAAAGGTTCACATCATGCATCAACCACACTTGCTGTCAACCCAACACAAAGGTGCACATCATGCATCAACCACACTTGCTGTCAACCCAACACAAAGGTTCACATCATGCATCAACCACACTTGCTGTCAACCCAACACCAAGGTGCACATCATGCATCAACCACACTTGCTGTCAACCCAACACCAAGGTGCACATCATGCATCAACCACACTTGCTGTCAACCCAACACAAAGGTTCACATCATGCATCAACCACACTTGCTGTCAACCCAACACCAAGGTGCACATCATACATCAACCACACTTGCTGTAAACCCAACACGAAGGTGCACATCATACATCAACCACACTTGCTGTCAACCCAACACCAAGGTGCACATCATACATCAACCACACTTGCTGTCAACCCAACACGAAGGTGCACATCATGCATCAACCACACTTGCTGTCAACCCAACACGAAGGTTCACATCATGCATCAACCACACTTGCTGTCAACCCAACACCAAGGTTCACATCATGCATCAACCACACTTGCTGTCAGCCCAACACAAAGGTACATGTCATGCATCAACCACACTTGCTGTCAACCCAACACCAAGGTTCACATCATGCATCAACCACACTTGCTGTCAACCCAACACCAAGGTATACGTCATGCATCAACCACACTTGCTGTCAACCCAACACCAAGGTGTACATCATACATCAACCACACTTGCTGTCAACCCAACACAAAGGTTCACATCATGCATCAACCACACTTGCTCTCAGCCCAACACCAAGGTGTACATCATACATCAACCACACTTGCTGTCAACCCAACACAAAGGTTCACATCATGCATCAACCACACTTGCTCTCAGCCCAACACAAAGGTTCACATCATGCATCAACCACACTTGCTGTCAACCCAACACAAAGGTTCACATCATGCATCAACCACACTTGCTGTCAACCCAACACAAAGGTTCACATCATGCATCAACCACACTTGCTCTCAGCCCAACACAAAGGTTCACATCATGCATCAACCACACTTGCTGTCAACCCAACACCAAGGTGCACATCATGCATCAACCACACTTGCTCTCAACCCAACACCAAGGTATACGTCATGCATCAACCACACTTGCTGTCAACCCAACACAAAGGTTCACATCATGCATCAACCACACTTGCTGTCAACCCAACACAAAGGTTCACATCATGCATCAACCACACTTGCTGTCAACCCAACACCAAGGTTCACATCATGCATCAACCACACTTGCTGTCAACCCAACACAAAGGTACACGTCATGAATGCATTAGCTGCAGAGTTTCCGAGAGAAAAATCTGTTTTTGACTTTGAGGATGAAAGTCGCTTGTTCATTTTAACCCCTTCACTGCCCACCCCGTATGTAATACGTGGTCATTTTTGGTTTGTCGTACGCCCATAACCGTATCTCATACGTGGGATTTATGTCACCAACATTTCAGAACATTTCTGAAAACTAAATGGGAGGTAACCACTGTCCAAGTACTTGTAGGGGTTCTAAACACAGTTCTTTCCCATAGACCGTTCGGATAAGTTACTACCACTGTGGCAGTGAAGGGGTTAATGGTGCTTATTATAATTCTCTCAGGTGCCAAGAGATTGGTTCTGCCTAATTCTCACTAACTCTACGGCACATGACTATGTCGTATGCATTTAGAGATCTTACTTTTTTGAGTTTCCGGTAAGTGTTGCACTGCATATTGCTGTGTTGATAGTGTTCTGTTCTCTACATTGCAGGTGGCCTTTCATGATAAGGCGTAAACACATTTATTGGTCAAAATTGCTGGTTCCCTGACTGACCATATTTGTTCTCCCAACCGTTGAACTTTTTTTTTACCCTTCAAATTTGATTAAGAACAAAACTCAAATGACGCATTCCTTTCACGTTATGCATGTACCATCTTACAACAAATTTTCACTTTTTTCAAACCTGAAACAAAGTCTACTATACATGCATAGTATACTGACCTTGAGACTTTTCCTTGACCCTCGGTAGTCGTTGACCAGGAAGGCACAGAACAGATCGTGGCACAGCAGTTCATCCACGCTCTACACAACGACAGACATTTTCAATTTAAGTTATTGTCAAACCTGCCTTTGTGACCACCTGTCAAAAGTGACCGCCTGCCAACAACGACCGCCCCGAAATGAGCTTTTCTCAACTATTCATAAATGTTACCATAAATTTTACAATTTCTACAGACATTTTAAAAGACAGAGATGATCAGTGGAATTTATTCACAAAGCACTTGTAAACAGAAAACAGAAAACTGGACAGACATACCGTATTTGACGGATTACAAGACGCACCGTTTTATAAGCCGCACCCCCGACTTTTAACAAAAAAATTGGGACGAGCCACGTATAGGCCGCGTCACTATATTAGCCGCCGTCGAAAAAAAATATAATCAGATCGTGTCAATCAATCAAAACAACCAGGCAAACGAAAGTACGGTATTTGGCGAAATCGGCTCCGAGAATAAACAAGTGAAACAAAGAAGAAAAGTGAAAAAGTTTTAAGAAAAATATCACACACACAATTTGTAACCAACACACACATGTAGTCCCGCCCGGAATAACCTTTTCTGGGATGATTTACGACTTTTGCGCACATTTCGAGCAGACGAAAACACAACATGGCGGCTCTCGCTCCTCCAACTATCGCGAGACACAAAAAAACGAAATCTCGCACGCGCGAGATCCTGATACATCCAGTGTTTCTCTGTACGCTATCTTGTCACGACGACTTGTTGACAAACGAAGATTCGCGAAAGAAAGAGAAAAGCGCCGAGTCTTGAGTAGAGAGCTAATAAAGTACCGGTAATCGCTAATCGAGCGAAATGAAAATCCGCGGCGACTTCCATTAGGTGAATGCTATTCAAGTTTAGGTAACGTTTTAGCCGCATCTTTTTATAAGCCGCTATGCGATTTTTTTGAAAAAAAGTCGCGGCTTGTAGTCCGTCAAATACGGTACTCAAAGGTTATAAGGACCTTTACATATAAACGGCATGCTTGACAAAAGTAAAGAGATATTTAGTTATGTTTCCTTTTCCTTTCAGCATCTTTTGTTGTTGTATTGGTTGGTTTTGGGAACTTATTTGGTTAAAATATGATTAACTCATTCGAGGCGCAGCTAAATTTCCCCTGTGTTCCCTGCCAACGCGCGATTTAGAGCCATTTTGAAAAAAATATTAAAAATCAACAACACAAGATAACCTTACATACCTTATGTTTTTGCAAAGTTTGAAACTTACTCTTTTAGAAAATATATGAAACATTTGAAAGTACATACCTTTTGTTGTCTTCATATCCACGCAAAATATCCAATTTGAAGCAAAACAAAAAAACTTTCTACGTCATGGGTTCATCATACACAATGTCATGATCGACACTTGCATTGCCCGAATCATCACCCAAATGATCGTCCATTGGCACAAAATCGTCACCAGAATCTAAAATATCATCTCCACTATCATCATCACTGAGGTCAAGATCAGAACCGTACTGAATAACACGTTCTAGCACTCTTTTCAAGTTACTACGTCTCAGCAGAACGATCCGCCATCTTGGAAAAGTCAAAACACGTGGGTCGCACACCGTCAACAAAATTTTTATTAATCCCAACAATTTAAGGGAAGGAACTGTTTACAGTGAATGGTACCACTGTAGACAGATAGAAGTTCATTGCAGGGGTTGTTTCCCTTGGTCAGCAGGACCGTTTACACCGTTAAAAATTCGTGATATCCGTCGGAACTCAAGTGCCGGCACGCAGCCAACGCTAAACACAGATGTCGGAATTCCAGTTCCGACGCGCCTCGAATGAGTTAAAATAAATGAGGAAACCCCTTTTCACCCAGTGCAGCCAAACCACAGAGTATGACATGTCTTACCAAGAACTTGCTGAGTTTCAGAACAAACTCCAGTTGTCGGCCAGAAACCACAGAGTATGACATGTCTTACCAAGAACTTGCTGAGTTTCAGAACAAACTCCAGTTGTCGGCCAGAAACCACAGAGTATGACATGTCTTACCAAGAACTTGCTGAGTTTCAGAACAAACTCCAGTTGTCGGCCAGAAACCACAGAGTATGACATGTCTTACCAAGAACTTGCTGAGTTTCAGAACAAACTCCAGTTGTCGGCCAGAAACCTTTCTCTCTTTCTTCAGTCTTTCGCCAGGTGTCCCGCTGAAAAAGAAACAAAATCAACTTTCTTTCTTTATTTGGTGTTTAACGTCGTTTTCAACCACGAAGGTTATATCGCGACGGGGAAAGGGGGAGATGGGATAGAGCCACTTGTTAATTGTTTCTTGTTCACAAAAGCACTAATCAAAAAATTGCTCCAGGGGCTTGCAACGTAGTACAATATATTACCTTACTGGGAGAATGCAAGTTTCCAGTATAAAGGACTTAACATTTCTTACATACTGCTTGACTAAAATCTTTACAAACATTGACTATATTCTATACAAGAAACAGTTAATAAACAAGGGTAAAAGGAGAAACAGAATCCGTTAGTCGCCTCTTACGACATGCTGGGGAGCATCGGGTAAATTCTTCCCCCTAACCCGCGGGGGGTAACAAAATCATCTAAATCAGTCAAATTGCTGTGGCAGTACAGTAACACCAGAACATAGTATTCATTTCCTTGAATCGATCATTTGTTTGCCTTCAAGAACACATCAAATTCTCAAAAATCATGTAAACAATCTATAACATTCTGACTGCAGAAGCCACTAATTCTTAACTAGTCGCGTAAGGCGAAATTACTACATTTCGTCAAGCTGTGGAACTCACAGAATGAAACTGAACGCACTGCATTTTGTCACAATGACCGTAGTCCGCCGCTCGTGCAAAAGGCAGTGAAATTGACGAGCCCGTTTAGCGCGGTAGTGGTTGCGCTGTGCTGCATAGCACGCTTTTCTGTACCTCTCTTCGTTTTAACTTTCTGAGCGTGTTTTTAATCCAAACATATCATATCTATATGTTTTTGGAATCAGGAACCGACAAGGAATAAGATAAAATTGTTTTTACATTGATTTTGAAAATTTAATTTTAATAATAACGTTTATATTTTTAATTTTCAGAGCTTGTTTTTAATCTGAATATGTGACCCTCCACCACGAAATGAGTCGCATGTCACCTCGCGCGGTTCTGCGCTAGGCTTAATATAAGCCCGGGGAGTGTTTGGTAACAGTGAGAGGGTCACTTTAGTCACAGGCTTATAACTCAAACAGTTTTTGCTCTTTTCTAAAACGGTTTTCACCACTGGATAGAGCATAACAAACTCTTTATGAAAATGTAAAAATATGAAAATCATGCAAAGGTGACATGCGACTCATTCCGTGGTGGAGGGTCACATATAACATATTTATATGTTTTTGGAATCAGAAAATGATGAAGAATAAGATGAACGTAATTTTAAATCGTTTTATAAAAAAAATAATTTTAATTACAATTTTTTTATTTTTAATGACCAAAGTCATTAATTAATTTGTAGGCCTCCAAGCTGAAATGCAATACCAAAGTCCGGCCTTCATCGAAGATTGCTTGGCCAAAATTTCAATCAATGTTATTGAAAAATGAGGGTGTGACAGTGCCGCCTCAACTTTTACAAAAAGCCGGATATGACGTCATCAGACATTTATCCAACAAATGAAAAAAACGTCTGGGGATATCACACCCAGGAACTCTCATGTAAAATTTCATAAAGATCGGTCCAGTAGTTTACTCTGAATGGCTCTACACACACACACACACACACACAGACACACAGACAGACACACATACACCACGACCCTCGTCTCGATTCCCCCTCTATGTTAAAACATTTACCGTACTTTCCGGGTCATAAGGCGCGACTTTTTTCCTCGAGTTCGACCCCTGCGTCTTGTATAACGAAGCGCCTAATCCGTGTATGAAATACGAAAAAAATCAAAGAGACCGCTTGAGTACCAGTCAAACAACTTGTGATAATGCATGTTTCAGCTACTAGGTACTGCCCTGCCTTTGATCTGGCCGCACACACAGATTTCCACTCTGTTAAACTCGGTCACTGACCCCGGTGCAGGAAGTGTTTCCTCTCTCAGATATGACAGGGGAACCACCTCTCATGGCAAAAACTGGGTCATTGACCCCTGGGAAGAAGGTCGTGTCTATAAAAAGGCCACCCAGCTATCACAATGCCTTTGAGTTTGATCTGGCCGCACACACAGAGCACACATATTTTCACTCAGTTAAAGTCGGTCACTGACCCCGGTGCAGGAAGTGTTTCCTCTCTCAGATATGACAGGGGAACCACCTCTCATGGCAAAAACTGGGTCATTTTGGTGCGCCCTATCGGCCCCCTGCGTCCAATGGGTGACTGGATTACAATTTTTTTTAAAAAGAAGGGGGTGCGTCTTGTATAACGAAGCGCCTTGTCACCCGGAAAGTACGGTAGTCAAAACTTGACTAAATGTAAAAATACACATACCATTTGCTTCTACTTTTGGCTCAACTTTTACTTTGCTGAAGCCGTGAAATCTTTTGATTATCATTATTTATTCCTACATGTATGAATGCAACATCTCTTGTACATGTACTTTCAAACCAGATTCGTATAGTTTGTTTATCATGAGCAGAGGTTCTAATCATAAGCTGCTCATACAGAGTTTCGTGTTGAATGAAACATTGAAAGCTTTTAAAAAACAAGAGGCGAAGCCTTCAAGGCTCACGTAAGAAATAGACAAACAGTAACACAAACTCAATCACTCCGTCACACATACACACCCACACACACAGTAAGCTTAGGTGACGACTGTGCAAGAAAGAGAGACAATAGATCTAGATCTGTCTGTCTGCATGTAGCCTACTTACAGGGACACGACTGCCAAATAGTCTCGGCCCGCTCAAAATAACAATGACCGAGACCACACACACCACGCGAGAGAGAAAGACTACAGGGAGGCATGCCGTCATGATGCATTAATTGACGTCAAACACTTTTGACCGTGACGTAATCTTATGCGAGCTTTATCCATAGTCTTGGATAACCACTCACACATAGACTCGGAAATGTTAAAGTTTCTACCACAGACATACACACACACGCACACACGCACGCACAAACGCACGCACAGACAGACAAAGTTACGATCGCATAGGCTACACTTACGTGAGCCAATCAGCAAGATGCACTTTTCACATGGTCAAGTTTGCACATGATTTTTGCCTGGCCAACATCTGAGTATCTTCTTGCTGACAAATAGGGTTTGAAAGTTGGTTGAAATGGGCCGTGTGAGGCCCTAGGGGCAACTTGCAGTGTTAGTAACCACTTTTCCGATTTTAGGCCAAAATTTCGACACTAAAATGTTTGTATTTCCTTAACCGCTCAACCAATTTGTAAAAATAAACTGTTTTGTGTTCAGCTCTATGACTTCTACAAAAGGATACATGTTTCGCAACAGTGTGTTCAGTTTGAAATTTCTCTTTGGCATAGCTAGTGTTACACGAGTGACATTACCTTGGGGGCTTGTAGTGCAGCAGTCCAGTGAGAAGTCTGGCCTTGTTCTTGTTCAGTTCATGCTCAATCAGCTCCTGGAAATAAATTCATCATTTATTGTAGTCATTTGTACACACTATCAAAAAAAGGTGTATTATTCATCAAAGTAACTGTATTGCCTCAAAGGGAAGTATTTTTCAAACAATATTACTATTGTATTAGTGATGATTCCACCTGACCGGCCTCAATTCACAGCAGGAGATAGAGGTGTATATTACAAAGAAGATTTAACAAATGTAGCTACCATTGATTGAACATTTTCTAAATTCCTGCTGTGCCAAAAATACAATAACATTTATTAACAAGTCGCGTAAGGCGAAATTACTACATTTAGTCAAGCTGTGGAACTCACAGAATGAAACTGAACGCACTGCATTTTTTCACAATGACCGTAGTCGGCCACTCGTGGAAAAGGCAGTGAAATTGACCAGCCCCTGTTTAGCGTGGGGGTGGTTGCGCTGTGCTGCATAGCACGCTTTTCTGTGCCTCTCTTCGTTTTAACTTTCTGAGCGTGTTTTTAATCCAAACATATCATATCTATATGTTTTTGGAATCAGGAACCGACAAGGAATACGATGAAATTGTTTTTAAATCGATTTTGGAAATTTTGTTTTAATCATAATTTTCATATTTTTAATTTTCAGAGCTTGTTTGAATCCAAATATAACATATGTATATGTTTTTGGAATCAGAAAATGACGAAGAATAAGATGAAATTATTTTTGGATCGTTTAATAAAATTTTTTATTTAATTACAAGTTTCCGATTTTTAATGACCAAAGTCATTAATTAATTTTTAAGCCACCAAGCTGAAATGCGATACCAAAGTCCGGCCTTCGTCGAAGATTGCTTTGCCAAAATTTCAATCAATTTGATTGAAAAATGAGGGTGTGACAGTGCCGCCTCAACTTTTACAAAAAGCCGGATATGACGTCATCAAAGGTATTTATCGAAAAAATGAAAAAAACGTCCGGGGATATCATACCCAGGAACTCTCATGTCAAATTTCATAAAGATCGGCCCAGTAGTTTAGTCTGAATCGCTCTACACACACACACGCACAGACAGACAGACAGACAGACACACATACACCACGACCCTCGTCTCGATTCCCCCTCTATGTTAAAAACACACATTCTGTTCTTGATTTTCAGGAAAATGGCGCTAAGCTTTTAGTTGTTTTATGTGCTATTGTAGAGCAGACAAATGACATGTTTCCATCAATTGTTTAATTGTTTTACAAGGGATCCCCCTTTAATTTAAGACCTTAAGAAAATCAGGTCTTAAAATGGGGGTAATTGTACAGAGGTTATTCAGGGCCTAGCATTGGAAAAAGTGAGTTCAGCTTACAAAGGCGGGGGTCTGGGGGCCGCAGGAGGCCCCCAGTGGGGTCCAGGGGCAGAGCCCCCCGAATTTGAAGATTTTTTTAGAGATTTTTTTTACCTAAATTGAACCCTTCCCCCCCCCCCAAAGAAGATTGAGCAACTAAATTATGCCTTCACAGAAATAGCAACCTTTCGGAGCCATAGTCCATATCGGCACATTACTTCTTCTGACTTGCCTTCTGCCTTCGGAACGAAATCCAGCCATTCCCACTTCCAGGAATACCTGGATTCTTTCTCACTGAATGGCTGACCACGTTCAACAATGTCGCTTCGAGACATTATTTCAAGTCTAGAGCCACAAAACACCGACACAAAGCATGCTCGCGCGATGCCAGAGGAAGTGCGTGCTCAAGCAAACTGTCAAACCGATTGAGAATTGAACCGAACGGTGCACAAAACGAAAGCTGGGACTGCAGGGTTCCTGCAGGGCAGAGCTGATACAATTCAATGAGTTTTCAAGGACATTTCCAGGACCAAATAAATGCTTTTCAAGGACATGATTTTCCCCAAATTAATGCAAAGCACCAAGCTTACCTTCAGTTTTTTCAAGTCTGCAAACTATTAGTCATTTCGTAGTTGTTTCCCTTGCCAACTTTCGGGAAGGGAAGCAACTACGGGTGACTAGTAATAGTTAGTTCGTCTGCTTTCGTTTTCACTCGATCTTTTATTCTCCCAAAATGTGTGTACTGTATTTGACGAAAAAAAAGGGGGTTGCATTTTTTTTTAAATAAGACAAGCTGCTGACGAAATGTATAGGCAACAATTTGGAAAAATCAAGTACTTTTCAATGACTATTTAACAAAACTCTATTTTCAAGCACTTTTCAAGGCCTGGAAAAGGTTTTCCAATTTTCAAGGAGTTTTCCAGGGTTCAAGGACTCTGTACGAACCCTGCGTTTGGGAATAACAGGTTTTTGCATTTCGGCGTACACCAAATCGAATTCCGCGTACTGGAATCTAGTGTCTGTCTGTAGCCAACTTACGGGGACACGACTGCCAGATGGCCAGATCGACACTGCGCTTTCGACAGCGCTCCCTCGCGCAGACACTGGAAACACGCTGTGCAGATTAACCTGTAGGAAATCTCCTTTGGCATTTTCTTTATCTATTTTTCTGGAGCTACGAAACCGAACAATGTGAAATCATCTTCTCCGAATCGGCGAACTGCAGCTCTGTGATAACTGTATCTATACCACAATCCTTCACGCGATCTGACCTAACCTTGACCCCTGACCTGGTCTACATACCCCCCCCAAAACCCCCCACCACCCGTTTTCTTTGGATACACACTTTAACTACATACGTGCCGACGAAATGTTGATCATTGCTTCAATACTTGAAGCTGTTGCCAGGTAAAATTAGTATTTCGGTGTTCAGTCAAATGTTAAAGTTTCTACCACGGACATACATGTACATACGCACGCACGCACAGACCTGTAGACAAAAGTTAGCATCGCATAGGCGACACTTACGTGAGCCAAAAAGGAAGGATCGAGTCTTAAACTGGAGGGTCTTAAAAGGGGGTTCACTGTATCTTATGTCTCACCTTAGGTCGCAGAACACCAGACCCACTGATGAACTGCCACAACACTCGGTTGCTGAAACTGAAAAGACAGAAAATAACAAAATTTAGGTGAAACTGAAAGATGTGGTTTAAAGCTTAGTTGACTTTTGTTTCATAAACCTGGAAGCTATTTTATTGTCATAATCATAGCAGCAGATACTACAAATACAAGATGGGGATTACCTCCTCCATAAGCATCTTCCAACAAAAGTGACAATGACACTGACAGACCAAGAGAGCTAAGTACTTGTACAAGTTGTAGAACAAGTCTTATGCATGAGTCAGATCACAACACAAACAGAATTCTAAGGGCTATGGGACTGGGAGAGATCAGGACAAATCTGACTGTGGTACAATTACAAACACTACCCGCTCTGATGACCTTTTCTTTCCAAAATGCTCATCAGAGCTCACAAACCACTGTTGACATGATCATTCTCTTTCAAGTGTCATTGATCACATGTGATTTCCACAGAGAGTCAGACTCAGAGCTGCCAAACTCTGTGTGTAAGTCATAAGTGTATGTACAACTTGCATTGCAACTACAAGTGGAGATGTGCACCTCCAAAACTTGAAAATGACACACGTTTGCAGTCGCCTCAATTTTTCTCAACGATGTATGAAGATCCATAGACATTAACAACACTAAAGATCTATTGCTTTTTCTGTGTATCATCTCTTTCACCAGGAATATGATTAGCAAGTGACCTAGAGACATTTTCTTTAATTTTACCTGTCAATCGGCGTGCTCTGTCCCGCCATGTTGTTTTGAACCGTGACTCCTTACCGCAATCCCACTAAAAACGAAAAAAAGCTTCAAATGGACTGCAAACAACGGTTATGTCCCTTGCCCTCAGCTGTTACGTTGCTTAATTCATTGACACTAAAGTACTGCGATGTGTTTTAAATAAATGATTTCGAAAAATATGAACTTGACGATCTTCACTCAAACCGTATTTTATTTGGTTTTTTTTCTTAAGGCTTGTCCCTCTCCCCTCCACACCATCTAAGACCTTGTTTGTGTGTGTGTGTGTGTGTGTGTGTGTGTGTCAGTGTGTGTGTGTGTGTGTGTGTTTTCTATTCATAACCTTTGTACATTTAAATCCAAGAAACTACTAACCTTCCAAAATCGACAATCAGAAAACAAAACTTATTTTGTTATTGGAACGTATTATTTAGTCAAAAACTACTCTTTGAAGATATAACTACATTTTTTTCACTACATCTGCAGTAACACTTGGGTTTTCTCATATTTGTCAAGGCCTTAAAGGGTTCTACTGTATTGTTAAAAAGAAAAGGTCTGTTCTGTAGGGTTGAGGTGTTCAGTAGTTCCCAACATTAACAATTCAACTTTCCTCTTTTTGGATTGGATTGGATTGGATTGGATAAGATTTACAGTCCAGTGAGGTTACCCTCATGGAAATTCGGGCTGCTTTCTCCCCGGGGAAAGCGAGCTGCCATACATACGGCGCTACCCATATATTTTTTTTTCTGCATGCGTGTATTCATGTTACCTGAGACTTAATGCCGTGTGAGATGGAATTGTTTTACTTTATTCCAAGTCCCACGGGTATTTGATTGACATTTTTATCTATGCCTATACAATTTTGCCAGAAAAGACCCTTTTGTCAATCGTGTGATCTTTAACGTGCACACCCCAATGTAGTGTACACGAAGGGACCTCGGTTTTTCGTCTCATCCGAAAGACTGCGTGTGTGTTTATTTGTATGTCTTTGTGATTGTGTGTGTGTGTGTGTGTGTGTGTGTGTGTGTGTGTGCACGTACGCACATGCATGCATTTTATTAGTGTGTTTCCGTGTTGGCGTATATCCTCAAGTAGTGCTTGCCAGCTTTTGGTGTTTTTTGCACGTCTGCTACCAGTGTTGCCGTACTCTGCTTTATACTCAGTAAAAGTCAGGATTTATTTGATTATCACACACACACACACACACACACACACACACACACACACACACACACACACACACACACACACTTTTCTATCAAAACATTTTTATTGGGACTATCATTCAGTAAGCGCAGCATGCACACTCAATCGAGAATGCAGCAAAATAGTGTTGTATTTCCTCTCAAGACAAATCACATTAAAAAAGCCATGAACACACGACCACATGTAGATAACCTGATCCACAATCAATCATTATAGTCTGCAGAAAAAAACCTAGAACAAAAAGTCTAAATACCAGTCACTGTTTGCACCTTTGAAAGAAATTACAGCTGAAACAAATAATTATCAAAATACAAATTCAATATAAAAACATTTCGTGTCCACAACTTCTCAATGTCACCATACCTCATACTCAATAATCCCATTAAGTACACGTCTACTGAGTGGACAAACTCATATTAAAAATAATAATAATTATAACAGAAATGATGAGAACAAACCGCAAGAAAAATGTGTATGGAAACCAGAGAAACAGTCTATATCCTAGAGAAAGTCAAAACATATCACACATCCATATTGGTATGTCAGAGCCAATGGCCATCAAATAAAGTCACTCCTTAAAGAAAGCTTTTCAAAGCTTGCCAAACCCTGCAGCCAAAATTATAACAAAAGAATTTAAAGAAAGCAAAAAAAGCCTGAACGTACGTGTTATGCATGAAAAGGCTAGGCACTTATAAAGTTTGCTGACCTATGCGCCTAAGCTTCCAAACAAAATCATAACAAAAGAAAACAAAAATGTATGCATGAAAAGTCTAGGTACTTTTAACGTTTGGTGACCTACGCACCTAGGCTTCCAAACAAAATCATAACAAAAGAAATGTTAAAAAAATTGGATGAATGAAGTTTGGTGACCCATGCACCCAAGCTTCCAAACAATAACAAAACTAAACAAAACAAAACAAAACACAATTGGATTCATGAAAAAGGCTAGGCCTGTTAACGTTTGGTGTCCTATGCGCAAGCCTCTTCAAAGAATAACAAGTCGCGTAAGGTGAAATTACTACATTTAGTCAAGCTGTGGAACTGAACGTAGTCCGCCGCAAGTGCAAAAGGCAGTGAAAGTGACGAGCCTGTTTGGCGTGGTAGCGGTTGCGCTGTGCTTCATAGCATGCTTTACTGTACCTCTCTTCGTTTTAACTTTCTGAGCGTGTTTTTAATCCAAACATATCATATCTATATGTTTTTGGAATCAGGAACCGACAAGGAATAAGATGAAATAGTTTTTAAAACGATTTCGGAAATTTAATTTTGATCATAATTTTTATATTTTTAATTTTCAGAGCTTGTTTTTAATCCAAATATAACATATGTATATGTTTTTGGAATCAGAAAATGACGAAGAATAAGATGAAATTGTTTTTGGATCGTTTAATAAAAAAATAATTTTCATTACAAGTTTCCGATTTTTAATGACCAAACTCACTCATTAGTTTTTAAGCCACCAAGCTGAAATGCAATACCAAACCCCGGCCTTCGTCGAAGATTGCTTTGCCAAAATTTCAATCAATTTAATTGAAAAATGAGGGTGTGACAGTGCCGCCTCAACTTTTACAAAAAGCCGGATATGACGTCATCGAAAAAATGAAAAAAACGTCCGGGGATATCATACCCAGGAACTCTCATGTCAAATTTCATAAAGATCGGCCCAGTAGTTTAGTCTGAATCGCTCTACACACAGACACACACAACACACACACACAGACACACACACACACACATACACCACGACCCTCGTCTCGATTCCCCCCTCTATGTTAAAACATTTAGTCATAACTTGACTAAATGTAAAAATGAAGTAAGCAGGCAGACAAAATGTTCAATCACCCTGTGTACCAAAACATTTATGTGAATCAAACTGAAAACAAAGACTTCATGAGAATCAAACTGAAAACAAAGACTTCATGAGAATCAAACTGAAAACAAAGACTTCATGAGAATCAAACTTAAAACAAAGATTTTGTGAGAATCAAACTGAAAACAAAGTGTTCGGCAGCTCTAATGAAGTGCAAAGTTTTTGGTATTTTGAAAAAGGTTTTGCATTTCGCCACCTGCCAACACTAAACAACATCCATGCAACATGATACTAATTTATTTCATTTCATTTTTTATTCTGTTTCATCTTATTCTGATCGTAAAACTGTAGAAAGCAGTAAATAAAATCATAAAAGCAGTAAATAAAATCATAAAAGCAGTAAATAAAATCATAAAAGCAGTAACTATAAAAATGCAAATGCTCAGACATTAGTTGTGATATTCGTTCAAAGATTTAATTTTGCCATTTTTTTGGCGAAAATGGCTATAAAAGTTAGTTTTCACCATTATTTTGCTGCCACAAAAACAAGACAAAAATGTGCAACTACATAATGAGGAAGGAATAGGACAAGGTAAGAGAGTCTTTGAAAGCGTTCACAAAATATACTCTGCCTCTTTCCCCCACTAAAAAATGTGACTGATTTTGATGTGAACAATCATATAAAACATTCACATACTCTGCCTCTTTCCCCCACTAAAAAATGTGACTGATTTTGATGTGAACAATCATATAAAACATTCACATACTCTGCCTCTTTCCCCCACTAAAAAATGTGACTGATTTTGATGTGAACAATCATATAAAACATTCACATACTCTGTCTCTTTCCCCCACTAAAAAATGTGAATGATTTTGATGTGAACAATCATATAAAGCATTCACATACTCTGTCTCTTTCTCAACTAAAAAGTGTCAACACGTTTGATGTGAACAATCATATTTATAAAGCACTCAAATACTCTGCCTCTTTACCCCACTAAATAATTCTGAACGGTTTTGAAGTGAACAATCATATAAAACACTCACATACTCTGCCTCTTTTTCCAACTATTAAGTTTGAACGGTTTTGATGTGAACAATGATATAAAGCACTCACAATCGCATACTCTGCCTCTACACACTGAAAAGTTTGAACTGATGTCAACAATAGAATAAGGATAATAATAATGATATAAAACACTCACATACCCTGCCTCTTTCCCCCACTATCAAGTTTGAATGGTTTTGATGTGATCAACGATGGAGGCAAATTTACAGAGGTTATGAACAGAAGGTCTGAGAAAACAAGGTCTTAAATTGGGGGGTCTTAAAAAAGGGTTCCACTGTATCGACACTTCTGTCCAGGCAATCCAATCTTCCACATGGGACAAGACCACCCATCCCCTCGGAACAGTGGAACCCCCCTTTTAAGACCCTCTTTTCTTAGACTTTCTGTTCATAACCTCTGTAAATTTACCCCCAATTTAAGACTCCCTCCTTTTCAAGACCTGATTTTCTCAGATTTTTGGAAGTCTGAAAAGGGGGGTTCCACTGTAACATATCAACATTCTAAAGCTTCACTGCTATCTATGGCAATACAGCGGCAACTTTAAACTGAATTAAAGATGAACGACACCAGTTGAACAAACCAAGACGTCTCTTCCTGACCCTCTGACATCAACAGCCAACCATAGTTCAAGACGTCTCTTCCTGACCCTCTGACATCAACAGCCAACCATAGTTCAAGACGTCTCTTCCTGACCCTCTGACATCAACAGCCAACCATAGTTCAAGATGTCTCTTCCTGACCCTCTGACATCAACAGCCAACCATAGTTCAAGACGTCTCTTCCTGACCCTCTGACATCAACAGCCAACCATAGTTCAAGATGTCTCTTCCTGACCCTCTGACATCAACAGCCAACCATAGTTCAAGATGTCTCTTCCTGACCCTCTGACATCAACAGCCAACCATAGTTCAAGATGTCTCTTCCTGACCCTCTGACATCAACAGCCAACCATAGTTCAAGACGTCTCTTCCTGACCCTCTGACATCAACAGCCAACCATAGTTCAAGACGTCTCTTCCTGACCCTCTGACATCAACAGCCAACCATAGTTCAAGACGTCTCTTCCTGACCCTCTGACATCAACAGCCAACCATAGTTCAAGATGTCTCTTCCTGGCCCTCTGACATCAACAGCCAACCATAGTTAAAGATGTCTCTTCCTGACCCTCTGACATCAACAGCCAACCATAGTTCAAGATGTCTCTTCCTGACCCTCTGACATCAACAGCCAACCATAGTTCAAGACGTCTCTTCCTGACCCTCTGACATCAACAGCCAACCATAGTTCAAGACGTCTCTTCCTGACCCTCTGACATCAACAGCCAACCATAGTTCAAGACATCTCTTCCTGACCCTCTGACATCAACAGCCAACCATAGTTCAAGACGACGTCATAAAGCAAATAATGTGAATAATGCAAATAATGTGAATAATGACGTCATGTAAACATTCTCTTGCTTCTCCTGCATGTCTCACAGAAACTGACAAAGAGTTTGGGGAACAAAGACTGTCTGGGTGACTTTGGCATATCAACAGGAGGAAATTACTGGTAAGGTCACAGCTAGGCTGTGCATGTTTCAGTATCGCATGACATTAAAATTAAACGTATCAGTATCGTATGTCATTCAAATTGTACGTACGTATCAGTATCGTATGTAATTAAAAGTGCATGTATCAGTATCACATTTCATTAAAATTCTAACACACACCCGAGTCAATTTACGACATTAATTCCGCCACAAATTCCCACAAAGCACTGGGAGCAGTCAGGCATTTGAGTTTCAGTATGTGTCGAAGTGGGAGAAGTGTTCTCTTATCCCATGTACAATCAGCTGGAGAGATCTGTGCTGGTTTACTTCATGGTTAACACAGGAAGGCTGGTATGCAGGTAAAGCCTATCCGGACGGCTTGCAGAGGACGTTTTCAATTATTTTTAAACAAGAAGAGCAAACGCTCGATCGAGTCACTTTCGCAGTTCTGAATATTATATGAGGCATCAGATGGACAGGAAGAAATTGCTATTCACAACACAATGAGTCACGTTCACATAAAATTTGAGCCCGGTCACTTTTATAGTTTCCGAGAAAAGCCCAACGTTAAGTTGTGTGTTGCCGAACAAAAAAGGCTAGTTATCTCCCTTGTTTTTCTGATAACGTTCGTAAAAGGCTACAGATGTAAATACTTTGATGTAAAGAATAATCCTACAAAGTTTCAATCACATCCGATGAACTTTGTCAAAGATATAAAATGTCTAATTTTTCCTTTGACGCTGACCTGTGACCTTGAAAAAGGTCAAAGGTCAACGAAACCATCGTTAAAGTGTAGAGGTCATTGGAGGTCACGACTAAACAAAATATGAGCCCGATCGCTTTGATAGTTTCCGAGAAAAGTCTAACGTTAAGGTGGTGTCTACGGACGGCCGGCCGGACGCCGGCCGGCCGTCCTAACACTGACCGATTACATAGAGTCACTTTTTCTCAAGTGACTCAAAAATCAATAGAACTTTTATACAGTGCTTAAGATGAAAAGTTGTTCCAGACAATTAGTACTATCCTGTATTAAAAGGGTTAAGTGCTATTCTTAATCGTTTTGGCTCTACCCTGGTAAATTTTTGAGTGATACGACCAAAACCGGGTAAATTTGAACCCCGAACGAGCCTCAGTAATGCCCCCCAATGACCTATCTATTGTGCCGGCCGTACGTTTTTTCTCTCACAGCTGTCAAGTTCTGTTTCACTGCATACCTTAGTCAGGTTCTGTCCTGTGAGCGTGACAGTTTTATAAAGCACGAGAGTTCAAACGAATATATTAAAATGTGACATTGAGCGTGAGGCTCTTTTCAGGTATAAATCTGAGTGGTTTTCCTCTTGAAAATGCACATGTACACGGCTTAAACTGCGATAGCTTGAAACAATTGATTTTAACAGAAGTAAGTACAGGGTGACCCAAAAAAAAAGAGTACCCAAACAAAACGTCATAAATTGAACATAAATAAAGCAATCTTCATAAAATTTATTTACACACACAAGTAGCCTCTGCATGATTTGCACAGAAAATTTTAGCGTTCTAGCTTGTCTTTCAGGAAAGTTATGCTCATTCTACAGAACATGCTCCAAACGCCGTTGCAGGCAAACTTGAACTCGCCACGCAAAGTTATCAATCACCCGCACACACTCCTGTTGCGAGATTCCGCGAATGGTTGTTGTGATGGCTCTCTTGAGTTCTGTGATTGTCTGTGGGTTGTTCCTGTAAACGTTGTCTTTCAGGAACCCCCAAAGATAGAAATCGCGCTGACCGAAGTGTCTCTGGAACTGTACTTGCACATCTCTGTATGATTTTGTGCGAAAATAGGTCTCTATGCAAAACGTCCGTTGATCATTAGTATAGTTCATTGTGAGAACAGCTTTTATTTCATCCAACCATGCAGTGGATTAGCTTTTTTTGTTTGTTTGTTTGCTTAACGCCCAGCCGACCACGAAGGGCCATATCAGGGCGGTGCTGCTTTGACATATAACGTGCGCCACACACAAGACAGAAGTCGCAGCACAGGCTTCATGTCTCACCCAGTCACATTATTCTGACACTGGACCAACCAGTCCTAGCACTAACCCCATAATGCCAGACGCCAGGCGGAGCAGCCACTAGATTGCCAATTTTAAAGTCTTAGGTATGACCCGACCGGGGTTCGAACCCACGACCTCCCGATCACGGGGCGGACGCTTTACCACTAGGCCAACCGTGCCGGTCAGTGGATTAGCTTGACTCACCTCAAAAAGAAAGAAAAACAAGTTAAAATTGACAAAGTTATTCAAGTTTGTTTGGGTACTCTTTTTTGGGGGGAGTCACCCTGTAGCTATCGTTTCTTTCTTTCTTTATTTGGTGTTTAACGTCGTTTTCAACCACGAAGGTTATATCGCGACGGGGAAAGGGGGGAGATGGGATAGAGCCACTTGTCAAATGTTTCTTGTTCACAAAAGCACTAATCAAAAATTTGCTCCAGGGGCTGTAGCTATCGTTCTAAACAACTTTTTTTCTTGATTACTATACAAAAGTAGTCCAGATGTTTTATAAATAATTAAAAAGGTCCTCTGCTAGCCGTCCAGACGGACTATAACCAGCATGTTTCCTTCATGGCTCACACTCTCATTACTACTCGTCTGTAGCATATTATAAAACAGTAACAGTGTAAAAAAAAAAAAGATTAACTAGATTGATGGTTTTGAATAACTTACACTGACAAAGACTTGTATACTTCACACATGCGCGAAGATCTGTTTCCAATTACAATGAAAACGAGGATCACTCAAATACATTTCTTTCATTTTCGTACTACTTTACAAACCCGGGCACAGTTGAAAAGGAATGTTAGTGCAATTGACCAGGCCATCCAAATACACATAATCAAACACTAACACAAAATAAAAAAAAATTAAAATCCAATAAAAAGTAAACAAATAGATAGATAAATAAATACAAAACAAAATAAATCCCCAAATAAATAAATAAAGAAATAAGAAAAACAGAAATGAATAAATAAACAACTAAATTGATACATGAATAAATAAATAAATAAATAGATAAAAAGTAAATGAATAAGTATCCATTATCCTCAATGACAGTCATATGAACAGCTTATGAGGAAGGCTACACATATGTGACGTTGCTATGGTTACAAATCGAAAATAATGATGATAATACAAAATTTGTGGAGATGAGATCAGTTCCACTATTAGCAATGAAAAAAAAAGTCGAGCAAAACTGCTAATGCTGTATGTCATATTCTACGATTGTCAAGTTACGCAAAAGAACCCCTCCCAACCCCCATCATGATAAATATCTTTTAAAATATGCATAAGTGACAAATATTGAAGCACAGATGCACATACATATCCATGCATACACACACCCACAATGCATCTTTCTCGCTCAATGCTGGCACACACTTCAAGTTATCATTTTTAAAAAGCTTTCCAGGCTCTCAGTAAATATAAAAAATGGAAAGCCTTCTTACAAAGATTTGACAGACAGTAGAACCCCCCCCGGCCCCTTCATAGGCCTAAACCAATGTAAAACATCAGGTCTTAACAAGTCGCGTAAGGCGAAATTACTACATTTAGTCGAGCTGTCGAACTCACGGGATGAAACTGAACGCACTGTATTTTTTCACCAAGACATACAGCTTCGTCAATCCCCACGTGAAGGAAATCGCTCACCTCCCACGTGCAAACCGTAGTGATATTGACATGCCAGATTAGCGCAGTAGCGTATTGTGCTAAGCAGAAAAGCGGGGATATAGCTCAGTTGGTAGCGCGCTGGATTTGTATTCAGTTGGCCGCTGTCAGTGTCAGCATGAGTTCGATCCCAGGTTCGGCGGAAATTTATTTCAGAGTCAAATTTGTGTGCAGACTCTCTTCGGTGTCCGAACTCCCCCCCCCCCCGTGTACACTACATTGGGTGTGCACGTTAAAGATCCCACGATTGACAAAAGGGTCTTTCCTGGCAAAAATTGCTTAGGCACAGTTAATAATTGTCTACCTATACCCGTGTGACTTGGAATAATAGGCCGTGAAAGGTAAATATGCGCCGAAATGGCTGCAATTACTGGCCGTATAAAATTTCATCTCACACGGCATCACTGCAGAGCGCCTAGAACTGTACCCACGGAATATGCGCGATATAAGCCTCATTGATTGATTGATTGATTGATTGATATTCTTGTTAACTTTCTGAGCTTGTTTTGAATACAACCTATCATATCTATATGTGTTTGGAATCAGGAAATGATAAAGAATAAGATGAAATCATTTTTGGATCGATTTCTTAAATTTTAATCGTAAGATTAATTAATCTATTTTCGTTAATTGTAATCGCATTTTAAGAGTAAACATGACATATGTATATATTTTTAGATTCAGAATGTGATGAAGAATACGATGCAATCAATTTTAAATCTGTTTGCAAAAAATCGATTTTAATGACAACTTTAATGAGTAAACTCATTAATTAATTTTTAAGCCTTCAAGCTGAAATGCAATACCAAAGTCCGGGCTTCGTCGAAGATTACTTGACCAAAATTTCAACCAATTTGGTTGAAAAATGAGAGCGTGACAGTGCCGCCTCAACTTTCACAAAAAGCCGGATATGACGTCATCAAAGACATTTATCAAAAAAATGAAAATAACGTCTGGAGATACCATACTCAGGATCTCTCATGTCAAGTTTCATGAAGATCGGTCCAGTAGTTTTCTCCGAATCGCTGTACACACACACACACACACACACATACACCACACCCTCGTCTCGATTCCCCCCTCTACGTTAAAACATTTAGTCAAAACTTGACTGAATGTAAACAAGGGGGTAGATGGGTGGGTTTGGGATGTAAAAGGGGGACACATTCAGTGATTTACCCAGGTCGTCAACAAAAAGTCTGAGGCGTTCCAACAAGTGCAAAAGAAAAAGCAGCTCTGTGAAGACTAGAACAACACTACAATTTAACGCAAAACCTGAGGAGAGAAAGGGAATCTTGTGCACGAGGGGTCTCATTCCACCACTTCCACTCATAATGACCGGCCCCGCAACAGGCATCACAGCAATGGGCATCACTGCAATGGGCATCACTGCGATGGGCATCACCGCAATGGGCATCACCGCAAAA
Source organism: Littorina saxatilis (assembly GCF_037325665.1). Classification (NCBI taxonomy): domain Eukaryota; kingdom Metazoa; phylum Mollusca; class Gastropoda; order Littorinimorpha; family Littorinidae; genus Littorina; species Littorina saxatilis. The sequence goes on from NC_090259.1 coordinate 46,406,831, forward strand.
GGTATCGCTTCTAGCCGCATATACAGTCGAGATCGCCTTACACGAAATGAAAGGGACCAATATTTTTTTTCGAGTTAACGTTTTTTCGCGATAACGAAAATGATGAAACTATTTTGAAATCGGATTACTTGCAGCGATGTTCGCGAAACTCGTTTGAACTGCTGACGCGATTCGGTTTAAGTTTTCGGTTTGAACGGAAGTACTCTTTTGTGTAAGAATACAGCCCGCGTCTTGTTGTTGTTAACTTCGCAGGAATCTCACTTTCGGGTCGCTTCATTTCTCTGACAGCGAATAAAAGGCTCTATTTCCAAAGGAAGCCGCTTTTTTCCGTGTTTTGACGGGCCAATGAAGTGATGAAATGATTAAAGCATAGAAGATACCCATTTTAAGTATAAACGCTTCAACAGAGTTGATCGGTGCTGACCAACCGAACAAACGGGCGTAAGCCGTAGAGTGTTTTCGGAAGTGGCTTCAGAATCTAGATACACCGTGACATGTGTGTGCCATCTGCTCCAATTTCCAAAGTGAGAGATTATGGAATTATCGGGAAGAATGTGCACGCGCAAGAAGCAAACACCACAAGAGAGCTGTACCGACTTCGTGATAAAATCTAAGTTTACGTCGACCATTTCATTCTTTCTTTCAATGGGCCGTGCAAACACGTGAACACTTCTCGCTTTGGAAGCTACAAGTTAAAAAAAAACCAGTTGTTTGGTGGTGCAAGAGACCAAGAATCGGCTTCGTGTAAACGTTTTTTGCGTGAGTCTCAGATCATTTTATTTCGCGTTATGTTTTTTTTTAGTAGGGTTTATGAAGGGAATGATTGGGACCGACAACACGTTTCGTGTAATGGGTTTTTTCGGCTTATCGTTTTTCGTGTTAAATGATCTCGACTGTACATAATGAAAGTAGCTGAATTGACGAATTTCTGAAATAGCTCTACATGTATCGGCCCCGCAATAGGCATCACCACAGTAGGCATCGCTTCTAGCCGCATATACATAATGGAAGAAGCTGAATTCTAAAATGTGGGAAACAATTCTATCGGGTTGTTGTGGGTTGTAGAAGAGTTACTCTCCCATTTTTGGCTCACGTAAGTGTAGCCTATGCGATGCTAACTTTTGTCTGTCTGTGCGTGCGTGCGTGCGTGCGTGTATGTGCGTGCGTGCGTATGTGCGTGCGTGCGTGCGTGCGTATGTATGTATGTATGTATGTATGTCTGTGGTAGAAACTTTAACATTTGACTGAACACCGAAATACTAATTTTACCTGGTTATTATCCAAGCAACAGCTTCAAAGTATTGAAGCAATGATCAACATTTCGTCGGCACGTATGTAGTTAAAGTGTGTATCCAAAGAAAACTGGTGGTGGGGGGTTTTGGGGGGGGTAAACACAGGTGACTGGTTTGTGTCGTGTGTGGTATGTAGACCAGGTCAGAGGTCAAGGTTAGGTCAGATCGCGTGAAGGATTGTGGTATAGATACAGTCATCACCGAGCTGCAGTTCGCCGATTCGGAGAAGACGATATCACATTGTTCGGTTTCGAAGCTCCAGAAAAATAGATACAGAAGATACCAAAGGAGATTTCCTACAGGTTAATCTGCACAGCATGTTTCCAGTGTCTGCGCAGTGTCGATCTGGCAGTCGTGTCCCCGTAAGTAGGCTACAGACAGACAGATCTAGATCTAGTGTCTCGCACTCTTGCACCGTGTCACCTATTCTTACTGTGTGTGTGTGTATATGTGACGGAGTGATTGAGTTTGTGTTACTGTTTGTCGATTTCTTACGTGAGCCTTGAAGGCTTTGCCTCTTGTCTTTCTTTTCAATAAAAACACTAGGCGTGTCTACACGTGACACTGAAAACAACTGAGAAAGTAGCTCTTCCACAACCAATAAAAACTTGACAGAGATACTTACGAACTTCGTCTATTGATCTCGCACGGCAGTGAGTTATTTTCAGGACTGACGTAAACCGCTTTGATCTGCTAGAGGAAAAATCTAAAAACAAATAGTCTGCCAACGTTCCACAATTCAGAATCACTGTAACGTTTTGTTTAGCAAGAGGAAAGTGACTCCTCTTTGAGCGAAACACAAGATGAAAGTCAACTTGCTGATTAAAAAGTGTTTCGGGCATTATGTCCATACAGTATCAGCTCACAAGTTAAGCGAACTTGAACACACCGAAACACAATCATGTGTACCGCCAACGAAAATGTCACTCGTTAATGGACCGGAAAACAGCAGCAATGCCCATTGCAGGAACGTTCATTACGGGTGAAATTCGTGGAATTAGGCCCCAGTAGGGATCTTGTGTAAACAGAGAAAAAAAAACATTGAACATTCCAAAGTCTGACATGGCCACAAAATCTGGTAAGTACATGCATGGAACAAAAAGGGTCAACCAAATGTTCATCAAAAATGTATGGAACACATCTAACATGTGGAACACATCTAACATGTGGAACACATCTAACATAAATGTATATATAATATTTACAAGTCAGTGTCTTTTTTAACTATACACTGTTGACATGTATACAGCACATACTCTCACATGCATGAACACACACACACACATGCATAAACACATACACAAAATCCAGAAGAAATATCTCACACACTGCAAACTGTAGGGATGGTTAGACATGTTTTCCTAAAGTACAGATAAAATACAATTAAAAAAGTTGAATTTTTGTTTGCAAATGAACACATGACATAAACTGTGCCACAAACTTATTTTTAAAAAAAGAAAAAGTTTTATATGGGCTTGAAAGCATATCTGTGCAAACAAAATACATACATAGGCTTGAGGTTTGCTGGCCGATGTGAATGCGTGATATATTGTGTAAAAAAATTCCATCTCACACGGCAGAAATTAATATGTCAAGCGCTCAGAGAACGTCAAGCGCTATTTAAATCTCCCCATACATACATACACACAAATAATTTCAACACTACTAAAAGTAAAATAATGTGCTCATAATATATACACAGAGCAATATTCACAGAATATTCCCTCTCCACTATTCTCAATGTATATTCCAAAACAAGAAATTAAAATAATCTCCAGCTACATGCAAGAAACCATTCCTCACTTGATTCAAGTCTGCATTCAAATAAATACTACAGTTTGTTTCCAAAAAGAAACTGTTGATTCTTTATACAAAATTTGTAAAAATTCAAGCATTTAAGTGAAGAACGAGAACATATATGTGGTTGTGACTGATGTCTTACTCTTAGGCAGCGATGAAACAACGTTTGAAAAAATCAAAGACACACACACACACACACACACACACACACACACACACATCAATTGCACAAGGGCACACAATGCTAGTCTGGATTTCACGGAAGTCATGGTTATATATACATATACAGCCTATAAAACTGAGAAAAAGTTGTATAATCTTTCAAAGTCCATTGTCATTTCTCAAGCTCCAGTCATAACTTACAGTCACCCAGCTTCCCATCCGCACCCATTCCGTAAAAGCTTACAAAACTAAATGCACGTCTAGCTTTGACTTGAGTTAGACCACAACCCCCCCCCCCCCCCCCCCCCATCATTTACTCATAAAACTTACAAAAAGCCTTTCACACAAAAAGTCATACTCTTTGCAATACCAAGCAAATGCGGTATCAATATCTCAAGTGTCTCCTTCAATGAATAGATCTTGCTGTCATGAAAGCGCTCTTTCAATCATTCCAACACTACAAAAAGAGTGCTGAATCAACGCTTACATATGTGTCTGACAAGTTTTCACAGGCACAGCATATGAATAAGACTAGAAACCCCCAATGGCATGCAGCCCCCCTCACACAAAGCGCAACCAGGTATTGCCCTGACTTGAGTGAGTTGATGCAGACTTTTTTGTGCAGCAATATAGCTTACATGCAAAATGCTCCCCCCTCAAATGCAATATTTATGCACAATTTTGCTATGACAACACAATCACTATGACCCCAAAATTAAATGCCACATGTTTTCCAAACTATCTATTAGAAATATGTACACCAGACAAAATCAAAGCCCAGAGCAATGTAAGTTACTCAAAAGAGAAAGTGTTCATGATTTGGTTGCCAGCAGAAAAGCAAATCATCTTCCAACAACTGTCTTTGTCACCTGCTGCGGGGAGTAAAAGACTTGCCTCTCTTAAGGTTGTACTATTACAGCCCCGAAAGTGGCGAGTATTTTACTCGCCAAGGCGAGTACAAACATGTAACTGGCGAGTAGAAATGTTCATCTATTCACCAAATGCGTGTAAAGACTAAAGTTGCTGAAACAAATTGTTGGTTTGGCTAGTAAAGTTTGCTCTCTGGCGAGTAAATGTTCAGAATCACTAGCCAAAGGCTAGTGCACAATTTGTTGGACTTTCAGGGCTATATCACCACCAATACTAATATCTTACTGCAACAACTGTGATCTAACTTCTACTTCTTTTTGATCAGCTACTGGCCTTACGATGAGCAACACATTCAAAATAGAGCAAACTAACATTGCCGACAATAGGCGAAGCTGAAACTGGCCACGCAAAAAGCAAAATTGATGACAAAAAAAGAAATATTGCAACTTCTCGTCAGCATACAACATTTGAGATTCTCACTCCGCAATTCACAGGGGATAAACAACAGACTCGCACTCTCAGAAAAAAACCACTTTCCGGAACTCAGACCAGACCAAGCTTTGCCAAGCGCAAGGGTGTCCCGCATTGCCTGTTGGGGCGGTCTTTGTACAGTGGAACCCCCCTTATAATACCTCCACAAATCTGAGAAAATTAGGTCTTAAAAAGGAGGGAGTCTTAAATCGGGGGTAAATGTACAGAGGTTTTGAATAGAAAGTCTGAGGAAACAGAGTCTTAGAAGGGGGGTTCCACTGTACCAAATGAACAAAGACATCCATGAGTATAGCTGTGGGAAGACTGCCTTAACCTGGGGCGGATATTCTCGTACTGAAATCAATGTCTTTTCTTCACTTGTCCTTTGCAGACAACTCTTGGGGTGTGGGGGAGGTGGGGGGACACACACACACACACACACACACACACACACACACACACACACACACACACACACACACACACACACACACACACACACACACACACACACACACTCATAACAAGACAGCTGCAAGGGTAACTGTCGGAAGACTGCCTTTAGCTGGGGCGGATTTTCTCGTATTGAAATCGATGTCCACGCTCCACCGATCTTCCAAACTCGTCTGTTTCAAACAGCTGGTCTTTGATGTAGTGGAAATGATCGCGCACAAACTCGTAAAAGTCGTTCTCCATTTGCCAAATGGGCGACTCATGGATTTTGCTGATAGTTTCTGGTTTGGGCGGCAGTTTCTGGGCTGTTTTCCGCAAGTGTGAATTTCCTGGACAAAAGAAAAAAACAAGGTTATGATAATAATAATAATAATTACACATTAACATGCTTCCATTTGAAACTTCGAGGTCGTCATCGGGGATTGACGCCCGACCAAAGCTAATTGAAGCCAGACGGATTGTAATTCAATCTGACGATGATCTCTTTCCTGCTTTCATGCGGTTGTAAACAGACAGAATTGGTTCTGTTCTGTTCACACACTACTTTCAGTCCACCTACCTGCAAGGGTCAAGTCCCAAGAAATATGTCTCTGTATTCCTATCGTATCACTCTGCTCCTGTTTTGTTTTCTTTCACACACATTTTCCCTTCTTTTTTGACGGGTTTCTGGACAGCAAACTCTAAAACAAATTCTTTTCATCACAAAAGCGATCTTTGGAATTGACTGACGTAGTCCGGAAGAATTCATGCATCAACTTACGTCACGTATTCAACGTCATCACTTCGCATACCTTATGGTCTCGGTATTTCGTTGGCCTTCATATTTCCTACTTGTAAAATGACCCTCAAAGCTAACCGAGACTAGTTGAGGCTGTATGAATGCGCCTAGCCAGCAGGTTGTTAATGGATTTTTTAGCGAGTGGTTATCGACAATTAATGACCGGTAATTTTTAATGAGTTGGGGCATTCTGACCAATCACAGGATCTGTTTCATTAAAACGCCAACTTGATTGAATTACAACAATAATCGAAAATTTTATTGTAAATTTTCATTTAATAAATATACCTACCCGAATCACATGTAGCAGTTGACTCAGTCTAAAGTGCTAGGTCTGAAAAGGCTACCCGTCTAAGGGGAGCAACCCCAACTAAAAAAGTGTAAACGTAGCTATGGTAATGACGACGCACCCAGGGAGTTACCTCCCCTCCTGCGTACTACGTCACTACTGCTACTGACCACGTGACCCCTATCATTCGACTCGAAGAATAAAATCTCCAAATCATAAGCGGGGTAGGTGGGAGGGACTACGATATGTGATTCGGGTAGGTATATTTATTAAATGAAAATTTACAATAAAATTTTCGATTAAATTACATATTCCTACTCCGAATCACATGTAGCAGATTGAAACAACAAGGCGGTGGGAAAGAAAAAGTTCAAACTCACTCTCAAATCCTTGTCAAGAGCTGACCCCCTGCCACCATGGCAGGCAAAGCTCTAGATCCATCCTGGCGAAGAGCCGAGATGTCACGCAGGTAAAAATTCATGAAGACATCCTCGGAACGCCAGTATGCGGTGTGTAGCACCTCCTCCAGTCTTCTTGATCGTAACACGGCCAAGGAGGAAGCCCAAGCTCGCGTCTCGTGAGCCCGAGCTGATTCCAGAGGAAGGACAGGCTGTGTCCCCCCTTCATTGCGGCGGCTCCACTCGTAAGCATGCTTAATGAGCGCCGACACCCACCGGGCCAGAGTCGTCTTAGTAATATCCTTATGTCTCTCCGTATTGAGAGAAATAAACAAAAGCTTTTGAGCTGCGGATCTAAGAGACTGAGCACGGGCAAGGTAGATGTGAAGGGCTCTAACAGGGCAATTTACTAAGTCTGGATCATTCGGAGCCAGAATAGTGGACAACGGCCTGACATGAACCAAAGGAGAAGCTCGCTCGGGAGCCTGGTTTTTCGCAAGAAACTCAGGTCGAAACCGCAAAGTAACGGACCCATCTGATTCAAAGGAAATGTCGTCCGAATTACCGGAAAGAGCGTGGATCTCACTGCCCCTTCGTGCCGATGCTAGCAGCAAAAGGAAAAGGGACTTGCGTGTAAGATTCGCAAAACTGGCATCTCTGAGAGGTTCAAAATCCGCTGAACGCAGAAACTCCATGACCAATAAGAGATCCCACTTAGGAACGGGCGTACGAGACTTGACGTCAGAAAGGGAAGCGCCCTTGATGACTCCCGCGATCACGCCACTAACATCTATAGAGCGACCTATCTGGCGTAGGGTCGCCGAGATGGCCGATCTTCTTACTTTCAACGAGGCAGCAGAAGCTCCCTGAGAGGACATGAAAGCAAGATGGTTCGCCACGTGCATCGTGCGGGGCGCCGTAGCATCCAGCCGATGCTCGTGACACCAGGTAACCCAGGCCCTCCAATGTGACTCATAAACGGACGAGGTAGATGCTCTGTGCGAGCGTCCTACCAGGTCCATGGTCAGATCTGATGCCCCTTTGCGCCTCAGAGAAGACCGCACAACCTCCACGCGTGAAGATTCAGCATCTGAGGCTCTGCGTGGAGGCTGCCGGTGTGAGGCTGTACCAGTTCTCCTCGCGTGAGAGCGAGAGGAATGGGAGGGCCCTGGGCGAGTCTCAGCAGGTCCGGGAACCACGGCTGAGACGGCCAAAGAGGAGCGATCAGCAGGAGGGACGGGCCCTCCTGCTCCGCCTTCCTGAGAACTCGCGTGAGCAACTGGAATGGCGGGAACGCGTAAGCCTCCAGGCCTGACCAGGAAATGTCCATCGCGTTCGTCTCCCACGCCTCGGGATCCGGGAATGGTGAGACGAACACTGGTAGTCTCTTCGAGAACCTGGTGGCAAAAAGGTCCACCTGAGGTTTCTGCACAAGAGACCAGAGACGATCCAGCGCTCCGTGAGTGATGGTCCACTCTGTTTGAAGCACTCTGTCGGAGCGGCTGAGCGCGTCCGCCAGAGTGTTCAAGCTTCCGGGTAGGTACCTGGCCGAAAGCCTGATTTGATGCTCTGAACACCAAATCAGGATCTCGCAGGCCCTGGCCGAAAGCGACGGAGACCGCGACCCTCCCTGCTTGTTGATGTAAGCTGCCACTGTCGTGTTGTCTGTAAACAGACGAACATGCTTGGCCTGAAGGGAGGGCCGGAACTTGTCCAGAGCTAGAGCCACGGCTTCTAGCTCCAGCAAGTTGATGTGCTGCATCCTCTGATCTGCCGACCACAGACCTGACGCAGTCAGCTGGTCTGTGTGAGCCCCCCACCCCACCAAGGACGCGTCCGTGAACAGGTCCAAATCTGGGGCAGGAAGGGCTATCGGCACGCCCCTGCACACCCACTCCGTGTCCAGCCACGGAAGGGTAGCGGATTGGAACCATCCCTGGAGAGGGATGAGGGCATTCCAATCCACCGTGGGAGAGTCCACGAACGGCTTCAGCGCCAGCTGAAAGGGACGTTTGTGGACCCTCCCCAAGGGGACCAGGAGAGCCATGGACTCCATCTGCCCTAAGATGGAGGCCAAAGTCCGCAGGGAGGCCCTCGGGAAAGGCAAAGTGGAGCGTATGCACGCCTGGAGCTTGCCCACCCTCTTCTGAGAGGGCTGAACAGTCCAAGCCACCGTGTCGAAAGACATTCCCAAGTAGGTGAACGTCTGACACGGTGTCAGCTCCGACTTTGATCGGTTGATCGAGAAGCCAAACATGTTGGCCTCCCGAAGAACCGATTGGGTATCCTGCTCGCACCCCGCCTGACTCTGACTCAGGATGAGCCAATCGTCCAGGTAGGCACGTAGCCGGACACCCCGCGACCTCACCAGCGCGCAGACCTGTCTCACGACCATGGTGAAGACCCAAGGGGCGAGAGACAGGCCAAAAGGAAGGGCGCGAAACTGGTAAACCTGACTTGCCCACCGGAAACGAAGCCATTTCCGGTCGGCTGGATGCATAAGAATGTGGAAGTATGCATCCGTCAGGTCGATGGAAGTCGCCCAATCTCCCGGGCGGAGAGAGTCCCTGACCGACGCTGGCGTCTCCATCTTGAACCTTATCTCCCTCAAAAAGGTATTGAGGAACGACAGGTCCAAGACAGGACGCCATGCCCCTGAGGCTTTGGGGACGGCGAAAAGCCGTCCGTAAAACCCAGGGGAACTGTGGTCGAGGACTTTCTCCACTGCGCCCTTCTGCACCAGGGAGTCTATTTCCGACCGAAGGACGGAAATGGCTTCCTGCGAGGAGGGAGGCCTGAACGCCGGCGGACGCCTGACCAGAGGAGCCTTGCCATCTTTCCAGAGAAGACGGAAGCCCGACCTCACGACCCCCACGATCCATTGACTCTGTATAGACCCGAGCCAATGGGAAAGTGCCCGGGAAGGGCCCCCCGCCATCACCAGAGTGGAGGGCGGGGTGGGGGGGAGATCGGGAGCACTTCATTGGGGGTGAGGCTTGCTTCCAGAGCCGCCTCTCCCCCTGCCGGAAGACGGTCGTCTTCTCGAGCCCCGAGAAGAGGACCGTCCACGACCCTTGTCTGCCGGTTTGGGAGGGCCAGCAACCTTAGCCTGCTTCGGCTGAGAAGGCTGAGACTGCTTGGACTGCTTAAGGCTGTGCAGGGAAAAGTCAGAGAACTGCTGGTCCCTGTTAGCCTGAATTTCCTGTCTTCGGGCATCAAAAACGAGATGCCCAAAGAGGGAACCCTCCAAGACCGGTGAGGCACGCAAAGTGTCCTTGGTCGCCTGATCCGAAAACTGAGAGTGTGACAGGAAGAGATCCCGACGACACATAACAGAGTGCGCATAGTGCACGGCAGAAAGTCTCATCTGTTCTTCATTGACCCTCGCAAGAGCGGCCAACAAAGTGGAGACGTCATCCGCATCCTGATCCTCGCTGAGAGAGAACGGATTCAGCGAATCAGTGAGGGCACGAGAGAGGGCCCGAATGAGAGTCTCAGCAATGGAGGCAAGCTCCAGCTGCTGACGCCCTGCCTCTTCAGAAGCAATCAGCGTGTTCTCAGAAAAGAGCACGCCGTCATCCTTCTTGATAGGCTTGGCCAACAAGGCAAGCATCTCCGGAGGAACTGTCAAAGATGAACGCGGGAGAGCGAACGCATCCAACAAGTTCCTAGGAGACTTCTGCAAGACCAACCGCCTGTGAGACGACAGAGCGAATGCAGAAGCCTGAGAAGGCGAAGCCATCCACTGCTGAGCCAGCTCCGGAACTGAGCCGTGAGGCACGAGCAGCGGAACCGGAAGTGAAGGAATTCCGCTTCCGGAAGGAGATGGCTTGGCCAACACCTGAGAAAGCTGAAAAGCTATGGATGGAGACTCCAAAACCCGGAAGTATGAGTCATCCTCCTTCCCAGAGCGAAAATCAGCCATCGCGGACGGTGCCGTCGAAGCGGCAGCCGAAGAGACCGAAGCCCCTTCCGCGAAATATCTCGAAGTGACCTCAGCAGCGGCCTCAAGAGCCACTTTGAGTCTCTCCGGATAACCAACACGTGCAGCCTCGCTGGCGACGGACTGAATATCCGAAACGTCCGGCGAAGGACCGAAGTCCACGTTGCTGGTAGAAGGGCGGTGAACACCGTAACCGGAAACCGGAAACCCGTCCACTCCAATACCATCCGAACTCATGCCCTGACTAGGGAAAGAGTAAGAGGACGGCATGCCCACAGCCGCCGGAACCGGAACCGCAGTCGAAGCAACAACCGAAGACGGAAGCGCTGACTGCCCCGGCCAGGGCTGAGACACCTGCCCAAAGGGCTGGTGATGCCCCCCCGCGACCGCCATCCGAGAGGAAGCGGAAGAAGCAGCAGATCCGGTCTGAGCCGGAAAAGTATCAGACGCGACCGCGAAAAGCGGAAGCGCAGACACTGTGGACGGCGGCCGGAAGGCCGAATGCCCAGAGGGCCACGTCCGGTCAACCCCGGAAACGACCCCAGAGGGTGCGTACATCGGGGGACCTATGCTTCCGGCGAGTGCCGGAAGCGCAGCAGACGGAACCGGCTGGTCGACTCCGGAAACGACCCCAGCGGGTGCGTACGTCGGAGGACCTACGCTTCCGGCGAGTGCCGGAAGCGTCGAAGCCTGAACCAAATGCCGCCATTGCTCATCGACACGATGGTCTTCCGTGAAGCCAAAGTGAGAACGAACAGGGGTTTGCGGGTCGTGAACCCGGCGAAAAGGGCTGTTTCCCAGCAGGGAGCGTCCAGCGGCCTCACGAGGACCTACGGACCAGCCCAACTTACTTGCGTCGCCAACCACAGCGGTAGAAGGCACAGAAGCAACCGCCTCGGTCAAGGACAGCGTCACAGCCGGAAGCGGAAAGGAAGCCATCGACGGGACAACGGAAGTCGAAGGCTGAGAACGCACCATCTCCTCTCTCACCAACGTGCGAAGCTCGGGAACCAGCGAAGAAAGCAACGATGAAACCAGCGACGTCGAATCTGCAAGCGGCAGAGAAGACGAGCGAGAAACAACGGTACGCGTAGGTTGATTAGACTGCCCCACAACCGGCTGGTCATTCGGGGCAGAAATAGGGACCGTCATAACAGCATTGTTAGCCGCGTCGGAAACAACAACCAAAATAGGCTTAGGGACAGAAGTGGAAGACTTGGGTTTAATTTTCCCTTTCACATCAGCCTTGCCGCGCTTTTTGTCTCCGTCACACATGCTGACAACAAAATGGCGACAAAAATTCCAAAATGGCTACCACAAAATACGTGACCAACACGTGGCCGAAAATTTCAAGTAGCAACTGAAAAATTACGTTCGATACAAGTAAAGGAACGAGCTCACCAACTACCAGTGCAGCGGGTGAAGAGACGGGTGTGGGTGCCGGTGGGTGTCTAAGCAAACACCAAACAGCGAACTTCCACTAGAGCCAAAAAATTCACGACCTGCTCCCTAGAAAGCTGAAGTGTCGAATGATAGGGGTCACGTGGTCAGTAGCAGTAGTGACGTAGTACGCAGGAGGGGAGGTAACTCCCTGGGTGCGTCGTCATTACCATAGCTACGTTTACACTTTTTTAGTTGGGGTTGCTCCCCTTAGACGGGTAGCCTTTTCAGACCTAGCACTTTAGACTGAGTCAACTGCTACATGTGATTCGGAGTAGGAATATGTAATTTAATTACACATTAACATGCTTCCATTTGAAACTTCGAGGTCGTCATCGTGGATTGACGCCAGACCAAAGCTAATTGAAGCCCGACGGAGCGAAGCGACAGAGGGCTTCAATTAAACTTTGGGAGTGCGTCAATCCATAATGAAGACCGAGAAGTTTCAAATGGAAGCATGTTAACACTTTCGCGACGGGACACTGATAAATCAGTAACAGCGCTGACACGCCCATGGACGGGACGCTTATAAATCAGTAACAGCCATACAGGGTACACGACTCGTGATTGCTTCCCGGTTTTTGAAGCTTGCAGTAAATTGAGTTGTTTCCCTTGACACACTTTGCGTGCCCTTCCGCCATATGTAAAATTAGCCTGATTTGTGTGGTTTTTTTGAGAAAAAAAATGAATCGAAGGCGAGCCTTGTCACGGGAGGAGATTCTCCGGATGTTGGATCTTGAGGACCCTGTTGATTCCGACGTGTTGTTTTCGCCTCAAGAAAGCGATAATAGCAGTGATATTGAGCAAGAAACAGTCCTGTTCAGTGTTGCTAGTATGAGTCGGCAAACTACACGTGTTAGGGTGGCACTGCATGAATCTTCGAATGTGTAGTTGCAAGGGGGGCGTGGCAGCACTGATAACAATGGATGGCTGGAGCCTCCTAATCCTTTTGGAAATATTCATAGGTGTACAGTTGGGACTTTGTTGTGAAAATGTGACATATTCAATATGGATTACCTAGACATCATTTGGTGAGTGTCACAGTTTTGTTTCATTTGAGTCAGGATGCTGTGAGTGAATGCGGGATTTGCTTGTTTTTTTCTTTGTACTGTCTCCTTATTTCTGTGTAGAATTTTAACAATATTTCAGCTAATTCATAGGTTTTACACCTTGTTTGGTTATAAAATTATTTATAATACTTTCTGTTAAAAAATAACTTTAAAAGCAGTGGAAAAGAAAACACACAAAAAAACCGTAAAAAAACACAAATTATCCCCCTTTCACCCCCCCTTTGCTAAAACAAATTGCATGACAAACTTATAAATAGCACGACTGAACTGGGCATCCATTTTTTAATTAGTACAAAAAATGTGGTGGTGATTGGACTTAATTCAAGCTTGCTAGACAGATTTCTTTACAGTTACTGATTTTTGGTAAGTTTCTTGGTGGCAAGCTTGGGCAGGCAGGACGTCAACGCCGTGGCAGTGCTAGTCACAATAGTGTTAATGTTATTGTAATTCAATCTGACGACGATCTCTTTCCTGCTTTCATGTTCACACACTACTTTCAGTCCACCTACCTGCAAGGGTCAAGTCCCAAGAAATATGTCTCTGTATTCCTATCGTATCACTCTGTTCCTGTTTTGTTTTCTTTCACATACATTTTCCCTTCTTTTTTGACGGGTTTCTGGACAGCAAACTCAAAAACAAATTCTTTTCATCACAAAAGCGATCTTTGGAATTGACTGACGTAGTCCCGAAGAATTCATGCATCAACTTACGTCATTTCATTTTCATTACTTTATTGTCCCATCGCTGGGAAATTCGGGTCGCTTCCTCCCAGTGGAAAGCTAGCAGCAACGGAGTCGCGCTACCCAGGTGTCTGCGTGTTTAGGTGTATTCAGCCACCTGCACTTATGGCAGAATGACCAAGGTCTTTTACGTGCCATTGTGATGACACGGGGGTGGGACATGGCTTCCGTCTCTGGGTCTGCACATAAAGTTGACCCGTGTCCGTCCGTCGAACCTGCGACCTTCCGATCACAAGTCCAGTGCTCTACCATCTGTATTCAATGTCATCCCTTCGCATAACTTATGGTCTCGGTATTTCGTTGGCCTTCATATTTCCTACTTGTAAAATGACCCTCAAAGCTAACCGAGACTATTTGAGGTTGTATCAATGCGCCTCGCCGGTAATTTTTAATGAGTTGGGGCATTCTGACCAATCACAGGATCTGTTTCATTAAAACGCCAACTTGATTGAATTACAATATATAATATTTCTAGAGCACATGAATGTAATTTTAGTTGAGCTTTACTCATCTGGTGCGAAAAAGTCAACAAATTTGGAGAAAATGGGGTTAAAAAAAAAGTGACACCCCCACCCCCTACGTGACCAACAGTAAAGAAGAACCCTGTACCATAGCACATTGATCAGGACTTGTGTTCTAAGGGATTTTTCTTCTTCCTTGCAAAACCAATCAGATTTCCTCTGACATTGGTGGATCCCGGGAGGATTCCCCAGCCTGTATACAGTGGAACCTGCCCAGCTACCACCTCTCCATAAACATCCACCTGTCCACAACGATCACCCCAAAGGATTCTGATGAGTTTCTTTTCTATTTAAACTCAGCAAAACATTATTGCAACAAACTTGGCCCCCCAGTTAAAGCATTAATTCCCGTGTCATTTCATTCAAGCTTTCTATGCCATATGTATATATTTTCGTCGATTTTTAATTGGTCCCTTCTGTTTTTGTCCTGTCGATCTGAAATGCCATAGAAAGTTTGAATAAAATGACATGAGAATTAATGCTTTAACTGGGGTGCAGGGCGGGGATGTAGCTCAGTCGGTAGCGCGCTGGATTTGTATCCAGTTGGCCGCTGTCAGCGTGAGTTCGTCCCCACGTTCGGCGAGAGATTTATTTCTCAGAGTCAACTTTGTGTGCAGACTCTCCTCGGTGTCCGAACACCCCCGTGTGTACACGCAAGCACAAGACCAAGTGCGCACGAAAAAGATCCTGTAATCCATGTCAGAGTTCGGTGGGTTATAGAAACACGAAAATACCCAGCATGCTTCCTCCGAAAACGGCGTATGGCTGCCTAAATGGCGGGGTAAAAAACGGTCATACACGTAAAATTCCACTCGTGCAAAAAACACGAGTGTACGTGGGAGTTTCAGCCCACGAACGAAGAAGAAGACTGGGGTGCAAAATTTGTCGCAAACTCTTTTTTGCTAAGTGTACTTGACCTTCCCATGGCAACCTCCTGTCTGTAGCGACCACTTTTGTCCATTGGGTGGTCTTTATACACAGATTCCACTGCACTCACCATTTTTATAGAGGGTGAGGGCCCCTTTAAAGAAGCGCGGGAGGACGGCCTCCAGCACAGTGATAAAATCCTCCATCTCCTCCGTCAACCCCACCAGCAGGTAATGTCGCAACACGTTCTGCTTGGCTTTGTTCAGCGCCCACTCGCTGCCCGGAATCCTGCCACACACAAAATACTATTTGTTGTATCAATGCGCCTTGCCAGCAGGTGATCATTGGCTTTTGTAACCAGTGTTCATCGAGAATTGATGACCGGTCACTTTTAATGAGTTGAGGCAATCTGAACTATCACAGAATCTGTTTTATTGAAACGCCAACTTGATTGAATGACAATATCTATTGAAATATAAACACAAAACTTGTCAGCAAGATCATTCTAGGAGTTGAAGTCTTACTGTCTGACACACATACACAAAGCGCCTTTCCTAATCACCAAGCTAATCAGCTATCTTGCCTACCTCAAGACTCAAGATCTTAGTGTCCATACTTATGCTGCATTCATAGGCTGAAATTCCCATACACTTGTGTTTTATGCCCAAGGTTTTTCACCATTTGTAGCCATACTTTGGGGGAATTTGTCCACACAATACCTGCTGCCTTATACAACCTGGTTGATAAAAAAGGGGTACATGTACTACTGACCAGCACTCAGCAATGTGACCACAGAAGTATGGAATTTGAAGCCACAGGTTCACGGGGTCACAGTCGTCCCCGTCGCGCTCCACACATTCGTCAAACGTCTGGAGATAAAAAGTGATGAAAGTTTAATGGCCATTTTTCCAAATTTGCTGAAGAAAGTAAGAATCCTAATAACATCCCCTCCCCGACAGAACAAGAATGCTGGTATTGTATGCAGCCGGTGCAATGGTTTCAAATGTCATAAGACATGCTCACGACCAGGAGAACAAACACCCACATGTACACACAACCTCTCTCACAGAAACATACAACCTCTCTCTGTCTCTCTCACACACACACACCCACTCACAAACTACCTCACACACACATAAACAAATACAACCTCTCATTCACACACTCACATACAAAACCTCACACACAACCTCTCACACTTAGAACCTCACACACACACACACAAACTGAGAAGCATGTATCTAACCTCCATGGTGCGGTCTTTCTGCCGTTCTCTGGACGGCCGGATGTCGTCACCGTTGCGAGTGAAATAGTAAAAGGAGATAAGTCGAGCCAGCGGATCTCTCACCATGTTGATGAAGATCGGTTTTCTCTTCACACCAAATCTGAAATAAAAGACAAAGTTTTGAAACCAAAAAACAAACAGGGGTTTTGTGCCAACGTTCCAAAATTCAGAATAAAAAAACAAGAAAGGTATGTTATATGAACGTTTAATCATGACAAAACAAAATGTTAGGGTCACTGATCTTCGACCCAGTTTTTTTTTTTATGTGGACAGACAGACAATACAAAAAATACACTTATCTGCCAAATTGCCCAAAAGCTCGTGTGGAAGACCAAACAAGAAGGGCAAAGCCCATACGACTCACATGCTTGACCTTGACCTTTACATGACCTTGACCTTCAGGGTCAAGGTCAAATAACTAAACCTAGCAACGACATCATACACTAAGAACTGCTTTACACATTTTTCCTACCAAAATACATGTGACCTTGACCCAAGGTCAAGGTCATCCAAGGTCATGCAAAACAAAGCTGTTAATTCAAGACATAGGAAGTACAATGGTGCTTATTGGCTCTTTCTACCATGAGATATGGTCACTTTTAGTGGTTCACTACCTTATTTTGGTCACATTTCATAAGGGTCAAAGTGACCTTGACCTTGATCATATGTGACCAAATGTGTCTCATGATGAAAGCATAACATGTGCCCCACATAATTTTTAAGTTTGAAACAGTTATCTTCCATAGTTCAGGGTCAAGGTCACTTCAAAATATGTATACAATCCAACTTTGTAGAGCTCCTGTGACCTTGACCTTGAAGCAAGGTAAACCAAACTGGTATCAAAAGATGGGGCTTACTTTCCCCTATATATCATATATAGGTGAGGTATTCAATCTCAAAAACTTCAGAGAAAATGGGAAAAATGTGAAAAATAGCTGTTTTTTAGACAACATTTATGGCCCCTGCGACCTTGACCTTGAAGCAAGGTCAAGATGCTATGTACGTTTTTTGGGGCCTTGTCATCATACACCATCTTGCCAAATTTGGTACTGATAGACTGAATAGTGTCCAAGAAATATCCAACGTTAAAGTTTTCCGGACGGCCGGCCGGACGGCCGGACGGACGACTCGGGTGAGTACATAGACTCACTTTTGCTTCGCATGTGAGTCAAAAAGAAAAGACAAAGTTTCAGAAAACTTGCAGTGGTTGCTTTGCGATGATTTTTTAAAGTTTGAAATTGACAGTTACTTCCCATGTCATGAGAACAGTATAGGAGACAGTGTGTTTCTGTGCGAGAGGCAAAGGGTTAAACTAATTCTGAGTTAGACTCACTTGCTGTAGTCGATGAAAGCGATGTGTCCATGGTAAAGAGCCGGTTTCTTCTCCTGCCACGTGGTGATGTTGTGCAAGAAACGCATCTGAAACAAACACAAAACATGTGAGGTGTGTGCACAAGTATTGTATGCAAAGGGCTGAAAGCCTATTATTATCTTTCTTTATTTGGTGTTTAACGTCGTTTTCAACCGTTCAAGGTTATATCGCGACGGGCAAAGGGGGGGAGATGGGATAGAGCCACTTGTTAATTGTTTCTTGTTCACAAAAGCACTAATCAAAAAATTGCTCCAGGGGCTTGCAACGTAGTACAATATATGACCTTACTTGGAGAATGCAAGTTTCCAGTACAAAGGACTTAACATTTCTTACATACTGCTTGACTAAAATCTTTACAAACATTGACTATATTCTATACAAGAAACACTTAACAAGGGTAAAAGGAGAAACAGAATCCGTTAACGACATGCTGGGGAGCATCGGGTAAATTCTTCCCCCTAACCCGCGGGGAGCCTATTATTATGCAACTAACCATGTGAGTCTGAGGTATCTTATGACAAGCACCTGTTTCTTAATATGCAAGATCTGCACGGCAATATCTTTTGATGACATTAGCGAGGCCCTTGATCTTTTGAACAAAATGAACAGAACTTCATTTAGGCTTTAGGTGATGTTTGAGTTATGTCAAGACAAGTCAAACAAAGAAAAGTGAAATCTGAAGATAACAGATATTACGAGTTTTCACAGTAGCTTCACTTCACAATTTATCCCTCTCCCCAACCAATCGACATTTTTTGGGAAATAACTCCCTCGGGTTTGTATAGGTTGTGGAAGAGTGAATACCCTTGCATTTCCTCTGACCAAAATTGAAGGGGCCAGCACTAGCGAGGGGTTTTGTGTCAGAAACACTTGGACAGGAGCATGTGTGAATTTCAAGTTCTTTTTCTTTTCTTTTTTTTTTTTTTTTGCTTAACGCCCAGCCGACCACGAAGGGCCATATCAGGGCGGTGCTGCTTTGACATTTAACGTGCGCCACACACAAGACAGAAGTCGCAGCACAGGCTTCATGTCTCACCCAGTCACATTATTCTGACACCGGACCAACCAGTCCTAGCACTAACCCCATAATGCCAGACGCCAGGCGGAGCAGCCACTAGATTGCCAATTTTAAAGTCTTAGGTATGACCCGGCCGGGGTTCGAACCCACGACCTCCCGCTCACTGGGCGGACGCCTTACCACTAGGCCACCGTGTTGCGGTTATTTCAAGTTCTTACGATGCATGAAAAATGTGAGAGAAAATACCCACCTGGTCAGACAGGGAGATGGTTTTGGCGCTGTGGAACATGCCGATGTGGATGACGAAGTACTTGTTGGTGTTACAGAGACTGTACATGATGCCGGCGAGCGTGGTGCTACCCGTCTTGGGCACGCGGTTGTAGATCACAACGCTGTCGTCATCGCCAAACTCCGCCCCTTCCTGTAATTGAGGAACATGACAAAGCTCTTAAAACTTCTTGTAAATAATATTAATAGACGATGCTCTGAAATAAGTGTGAAATAAATTGTCAAGCTGTGTCAGGTTTGTATGGGTTGTGAATACAGTGGAACCCCCCTTTAAAACCTTCAAACTTCTCAGATAAGGCACAAAAAAAAATTAGGTGTGGTTACGGTAACATAGCCCAAAAAAATAGGGTAGGAAGGTAGGCAATCACTTTTTATATTTTTTTATTCTTTTCCTAATGACTGTGTACAAATTAAACCTACTTGACAGGGAAATAAGTGTGCGACTCGGGCGCTTTCGCTTTCATTGCGTTTTCTGCACGCGTTTCTTTTTTTTTTGTGACAAATGTAATAAAAAGTTATAGCCTAAAAATAGGGTAGGTCGGGTTACCGTAACCACACCTATTTTTTTTTAGGCCTAATCAAGGTCTGAAAGGTCCTTGTCTACATTTTTATACCCAAATCGCCATTTGACCATTAAAATGCAGAGTCTATTATCTACAAATATCAACAATACACCCCCTTTCGATCAGGAAAGACGAAGCCAGTGTAGCCATTTGAAAATTCATTGTAGTATTCCAGCGTAGTACTCATAGTAGGATATCCTTATTTGGAAAATGCCAAGCGCAAAACTCCTCTCAAATCCCGTGCATTTCGTGCGTTTAAAAAAAAGCGTGGACAGCGCTCCAGTGTCAAACTGTTGCTGCACTTGTTTGGGCGTGGCTATAAGCATAGTGACATGAATTTGATTGGTCAGTATTTTTTAGGCAAAGCACATGTTCTCAGCAAACAGAAAACAAAATATTGGAAGCGTGAGTCACGCTACCCAAAAATAAAATCTTTTTTTACACATCTTTTTTTTCTATAACTTTTTTTCTCGTGGTTCATTCATCATTTGACATAATTTTGTATCGAAATCTAACCATAAGATTAATGAAAAAAAGCAAAAATGTAGACGACCACCTTTAAAAGGGAGGGAGTCTTAAGATGGGGGTAAATTAACATGGTTGATGAACACAAAATGCGAAAAACAAGGTCTTAACAAGAAGGGCAAAGCCCATACGACTCACATGCTTGACCTTTACATGACCTTGACCTTCAGCTAAACCTAGCAATGACATCATACACTAAGAACTGCTTTACACATTTTTCCTACCAAAATACATGTGACCTTGACCCAAGGTCAAGGTCATCCAAGGTCATGCAACACAAAGCTGTTAATTCAAGACATAGGAAGTACAATGGTGCTTATTGGCTCTTTCTACCATGAGATATGGTCACTTTTAGTGGTTCACTACCTTATTTTGGTCACATTTCATAAGGGTCAAAGTGACCTTGACCTTGATCATATGTGACCAAATGTGTCTCATGATGAAAGCATAACATGTGCCCCACATAATTTTTAAGTTTGAAACAGTTATCTTCCATAGTTCAGGGTCAAGGTCACTTCAAAATATGTATACAATCCAACTTTGAAGAGCTCCTGTGACCTTGACCTTGAAGCAAGGTAAACCAAACTGGTATCAAAAGATGGGGCTTACTTAGACAACATTTATGGCCCCTGCGACCTTGACCTTGAAGCAAGGTCAAGATGCTATGTATGTTTTTTGGGGCCTTGTCATCATACACCATCTTGCCAAATTTGGTACTAATAGACTGAATAGTGTCCAAGAAATATCCAACGTTAAAGTTTTCCGGACGGACGGACGGACGACTCGGGTGAGTACATAGACTCACTTTTGCTTCGCATGTGAGTCAAAAAGGTTTTTTTTCACTGTAATAAGACGATGTTTTGAATATTATTAACTCTGTCAGGGGGTTTGGGAGTTGGTGCACATTTGTTGACTTGTTTACTAAGAATTGCAACACTAACAGTGCAATGCCACACAGAGCTACACTGCACATGAGCGTCACTAAAACTGACACCAGATAATTATAGTGCATACATCTACAAGTCTCAACAGATATCTTCTTCTTCTTCGTACATGGTGTGAAACTCCCACGTACACTCCTGTTTTTTTGCACAAGCGAAATTTTACCAGTATAACCGTTTTTACCCCGCAAGTTAGGCAGCCATACTCTGCTTTTGGGGGATGAACAGATATGAATCTGTCAGGTCCATATATCAATGAATGTGTGGCTTAAACATGGATGTCAGGCCCATATATCAATGAATGTGTGGCTTAAACATGGATGTCAGGTCCATATATCAATGAATGTGTGGCTTAAACATGGATGTCAGGTCCATATATCAATGAATGTGTGGCTTAAATATGGATGTCAGGTCCATATATCAATGAATGTGTGGCTTAAACATGGATGTCAGTTCACAGACTTTTATGAGTGAGACTGCATACCTGGTCATTGGAGGAAGACAGGTGTCGACTGGACATGGGCAGTTTCTCCTCCTGCAGCCTGACCACAGCTCTCTCTGCAAAACACAACGTAACAATGCACACAGCATTTTCAATTATAATTTAAGGCAAATTCCTGTTTTTTAAACAGACTTTATTTTTATTTTCAATGGCTGAAAATCACATGGAAAACTTTGCTCTTTCTTTGCAGGAGTGGGTCTTTATGTGTATGAGCCCCCCCCCCCCCCCCCCCTTTCACCATTCAAGCTGTCATCCGCCGATTTTGGGGAATGCAGGTTTGAAATCTTTGTGTTCCTATAGTATAACCCAGCCAACTCTGACAAAAAGTGACATGGATCACAAGTCCAGTGCTCTAGTTAACTAGTTAGTGTAAGAAATGTTACACTCACCAAGTTTCTGGCGAGCGCCATCAAGCTGTGAAAGCTCCGTCAGCAAGTGGAGACAGATAAGAGAGATGAAGACGGTGATCCCCAACAGACCAAAGGTGACTTGTCGCGGCGGGATCATTGTTGCATCTGAAAACACACAGTAACCACACCAACCACATCACCACCAATTTCATTTCCACATCACCAGCAATTATCATACGCATAACAATTACCCATGTTTTGGCATCACCAGAATTCTCAGAATCTCACAAAAATTACAGTAGAACCTCAATTTTAACTTTAAGTTTAAGAGTAAGACTAAGACCCACAAAATTTAAGACTTTAAAAAAAAATTAGTTTTGAAAGTTCAGCTTCCTCCTTGTCCTAGGGAACAAAGGTTTTTTCCCAATGTTGTTTACCTAATTTTCTTGATTCCGTTGCTTTGAAGTGGAAATCTTTGTTTTCAGAATTGTCCACCACACGGGTGGTGTGTGCAGCACAAAAGACTGTCTGTCTGTCTGTGTCAACAAGTAAACACTGTTGTTCTTTCAGTCAATCTTAATAGACCCTATCAATATTCCAAACTCTCATAATCTCTCGCAAACTTCAGAGCATAGCAAAGCATGTGGTACAGTGATCTCGTGCAAACTGCACAAGCCAAGGTTCAAAGTTCTCACAATGTTCAAAGCATAACAAAGAGCGTGTCTCACGAGAGCTGCTCAGATACTGAAAAAGGTCTATTGCTGGCAGACGAACAATATTTCACACACTTAAAAGTTAACTGCAAAATCATGGCATGTTTTTCCTCGTTTATTTTGTCTGAAAAGGTTCCTTGTAATTGTTCTCAGAAGAGAAAGTAACTGAGATGCATGTGAAAGCATACATTTTTTTTTTCCCCTCATTGGTAATTGAAAGCAAAACTTGAGGGCCTAAAACTGTCTCAAATCGTCCAAAGAGATTAATGTTTGGAGGATCTATTTGTCAAAAAACAACACATCGCACACCAGAAATACTAGTTTTTGACAATTAAATTATTCTTCTTCTTCTGCGTTCGTGGGCTGAAACTCCCATGTACACTCGTGTTTTTGCACGAATGGAATTTTACGTGTATGACCGTTTTTACCACGCTATTTAGGCAGCCATACGCCGCTTTCGGAGGAAGCATGCTGGGTATTTTCGTGTTTCTATAACCCACCGAACTCTGACATGGATTACAGGATCTTTTACGTGCGCACTTGGTCTTGTGCTTGCGTGTACACACGAAGGGGGATAAGCCACTAAGCAGGTCTGCACATAAGTTGACCTGGGAGATCGGAAAAATCTCCACTCTTAACCCACCAGGCGGCCGCGGCCGGGATTCGAACCCTCGACCTTCCGATTAAGAGGCCGACGTCTTACCACCCCGCCCGTCGAAATTAAATTATTCAAATTTGCGTTGCTGTTTTAAGTTGACTCATTGTCTCCCAGGTACGGATATATCCGTACCCACTCATATGGCTCTATCTGACCAGGTGTGTGGATATCCGCTCAGACTGTTAGCTTCAGTCGCTCCCTCAGTCCCTGTAACGTTCATCTAATGCCTGCATTCCAGCGTGTTGATTCAGTTATGACAATTCTGAGTGACCTGCTGCAGCACAGCTGGTCTTGGCTAAAACAACTTGGTCAACATAGGTGGGGTAGAAAGTGTTAAGATAGTTAGAATATCTAGAGCATCTGAACAGCTCTCGCTAAAAACGACCTCTTCGTACACTGTCGTAGATTGCCAGTCTTATGAGATGTACAGCATGTCAAAACCTTAAAACAAGAATAGACGAAGGCATGGAAGTAGATGTATCGGGTTAGTGCTGATCATAACATGAATGCAAAACAAGTGACTTTAGTAAGTAAACACAACTGCTTACTTTCGCCACGGCCATGCAGCTTAGTTTCAACCAATAACTCGCCGGTAAGATGCCTCTGGCATTGTTCTCATTCATAGAACAGCATTAAAACGACTGTAAGAACATTGATCTGGAACAGCTGATACCAAGGGTTCAATCAGTCGATGTCAGGGGTTTTTTTCTCTCACAAATTCAGATTTTGATTCTTCAAAATTAATAGCTGGCAAAGTGCGTAGAAATCAGGCCTATCTCAGTGTCTCTTAAAATAATGCAATAGAGCAGCAACCAACTACGGCACACAGTTTAAAGCTGTGATTCTACAAATTATTATTCTTACCGTGCCGAAAATAATAGCGTCGAATCTCTTCAATTTCACACTTTCTTGACAATACTCGCCGCCATGATTGAACTATCAATGAACCAAAAACACATCTTTATACCCAAAACAATAGTTTCAAAATCGAAACACCAGAAAATAGTCAAATAAGTATGTTAATACATGAATCAATAAATTTGTCTCGGGATCTTTTGAAAAAAAAGTATTCGTAATAATACAAATATCTGATGTTATCTATTATCGATATTAAAAAAATTATGTAGATGTGTCTGTCTTTACGTCTGTGCGTCTGTCAGGGGCGGACGAGGGGGGGGGGGGTTTCTGGGGTTTCCGGACACCCCCCCCCCCCCCCCCAGCCAAAAAATAAAAATATTTTTTTGTGTTTTTTTGGCTTGAGTTTCAATTTTTCGGGTATTAATCAGTGACAAATCTGCTGCCTGAAACTGGTAATGATCATCCTCAGAATGCACTGCAGATTGCACCATTTTGCTTCCTTTTTTTCAAAATTTTCCAGGGGGCATGCCCCCGGACCCCCCTAGCAAGCTAGGCGCTTCGCGTCGGCTCGGCACTTCGCACCTTCACACCCATATCTTCACCATAATTATACTTTGGGAACCCCCCCCCCCCCCCCCCATAAAATGAACTGATCCGCCCCTGGTCTGTGGTCGCCATACCTGATGCATGGCAAGAGGCAAGAATTCAAGTATTGTGCATGCACTGTGTGACATTGCCAAGGATCCAGAAATGTGCACCTGGAAAAAGTCAATTAACTCATACTAAAGTTTAAGTTGATATCTTGGGATTAAGCACATTAAGCCCTATTTTATTTGTAATTTCTGGCCTCAGTGCTATTTGAACTTTCACAAAGTTCACTTTTACAAAAACAAACAAAAGTTTTACAAAAACAAAAATTTATTTCTGTACAAGGAGACAGACTGCAGCCTTATGACTCACACGATGCTGCTGCTGCTGCTGCTGCTGCTAATGATGATGATGATGAAAATTAATGTAAATCACAAAATGGTCCACATTTTTGGACCAAGGCACGCCGCGCTTTTGTGTTGTTTTTTTACGCCAAATTACTAGTAAAAAGATAACGTCTATTCCTACAAAACTTTGCAATAAATACTTTCCTGAAATAGCAGACGACGCAACCACGGTGGTGGCGCGAAGTACTTCACAGGAAAGCAAGCACGCCATAACTTTAGAATAATGTGTGGAAGAACAGCTTGGTGAGTATGTGGATAAAACGTTTATTTCATGCGATGGAGTAACAGTTTCATGTACGTCATGATCCCGAAGAACCGCACATGAACGACTGACGAGGGTATGCTCTGTGTGTGTGTGTGTGTGTTATACTGTTATTAGGGCGTATGTCTCCCTGCTCTATACTCTAGTCTGTTCTTCGTGGAAATATTCATAGTAGACCTCATTACTTCAAGCTTTGTGGCCAAAATTGTAGTAAATTTACCTTTTTTTTCAGAATCATTCTCTTTTTTGACCTATGTCATTTTCCCAGATTTTTGAAGGCCTGGGAACAGATCGCGAGGTACATGTACTTTCTTCTTCTTCTTCTTCATGGACTGAAACTCCCACGTTCACATATGTTTTTGCACGAGTGGGTTTTTATGTGTATGACTGGTTTTTTTTTTTACCCCGCCATTCAGGCAGCCATATACGCCGCTTTCGGGGTAAGAGGTACTTTTATCACTGTAGTGTTGATATTTATGTAAGAACATTGACTTCAAATCCTTGCGTGCAGTACATTGGCCCCAGACGACATTTTGGGAGCGTGTCGTTTCAAGGACAGACAGGGCAAGGTCAAGCATCCAGTGTGGAAGGACGCACCGGGCGGTCAGCAGTACTACCCATCACCCAACATCGCTCCCACCTCACACACGTCAGTTTGTCTTTGTTTTTACAATAAGGGGCCCGGTAGATCAGCTGGTAGAGCGCTGGACTTGTGATCCTAGGGTCGCAGATTCGAATCGGGGCCGCGACCGACACGGGTCAACTTTATGTGGAGACTCAGAGACGGTATCGACGGGCGCTGTGGCGTGGTGGTAAGACGTCGGCCTCCTAATCGGAAGGTCGAGGGTTCGAATCCCGGCCGCGGCCGCCTGGTGGGTTAAGTGTGGAGATTTTTCCGATCTCCCAGGTCAACTTATGTGCAGACCTGCTAGTGGCTTATCCCCCTTTGTGTGTACATGCAAGCACAAGACCAAGTGCGCACGTAAAAGATCCTGTAATCCATGTCAGAGTTCGGTGGGTTATAGAAACACGAAAATACCCAGCATGCTTCCTCCGAAAGCGGCGTATGGCTGCCTAAATGGCGGGGTAAAAACGGTCATACACGTAAAATTCCACTCGTGCAAAAAACACGAGTGTACGTGGGAGTTTCAGCACACGAACGCAGAAGAAGAAGAAGAGACGGTATCCATGTCCCACTCCCTTGTCACCACTGTGTTACGTAAAAGACCTCGGTCGTTCTGCTATAAGTGCAGGTGGCTGATTACACCTAAACACGCATACACCTGGGTAGTGCAACTCTGTTGCTGCTAGCTTTCCACTGGGATGAAGCGACCCAAATTTCCATGCGATGGGACAATAAAGTAATGAAAATGAAAATGAAGAATGGTAAGTTATTGAAAGGTTAAATTTATGACAAAACAAAACCCAACATCCGCGAATTCATGCAATTCATGGCCTTATTGAAGCCCTCTGTGGATTTTGTTTGTTTGTTTGTTTGTTTATTTGTTGCTTAACGTCCAGCCGACTACGCAGAGCCATATCAGGACGAGGAAGGGGGGGGGATGAAGGGGGCCACTTGTCAAGCGATTCCTGTTTACAAATGCACTAACCCATTACTTGTGTCCCAGCAGG
This sequence comes from Littorina saxatilis, assembly GCF_037325665.1. Taxonomy (NCBI): domain Eukaryota; kingdom Metazoa; phylum Mollusca; class Gastropoda; order Littorinimorpha; family Littorinidae; genus Littorina; species Littorina saxatilis. The sequence goes on from NC_090259.1 coordinate 46,433,887, forward strand.
CTTTAGTAAAACTAAATTAATACCTACTGGAAGATTACCAGTTTCCAGTATGTTAAAATAGGCTTAACCTATCTACTGCTGGACTTACATCAGAACACTAACAGATTAAACTATACATGAATCGCGAGACAAGCGGCAAGAGAAGAGATTTTTGGAAAAAATACAGGTGAATGAGCAAGAAGGCAGAAAAAAGAAAAGAATTCATGAAGAAAAAGAGAGCATGACAGGAAAGAGGAACCAAAAATCTACCTAACAGCAAACTAGAAAGCTCCTGCGGTTCCAAAAACAGGAGGGGCCTTTAATTTCATAACCGCAGTGCCCCACTGCGGGACCTCTGTGGATTCAGATCTGCTTTATTTTTGTTCGAGTACAAGTGCTGATCTTATTCTTTAGTCCTCAGTTAGGTGCGTGTGTGTGTGTGTTCGAAAGGTGAAAGGAAAGGGGACTTATTTCAGTGCATTCGAATGGTTAATCATGCTTCAGCTGTCTTGTAATAGCCTGATTTTCTGGTGTAGGTCTTCAAAAGTTTTTTTTTTACCGTAACTAGCTGGAGAGACAGGTAAAGACTGTTGTTAGTTATGGTGGAACCTCCCTTTCAAGACCCCCCAATTTAAGACTTCCTCCCTTTTAGGACATTGGGTTTTCCCCATGATTTGTTCATAACCCCTGAAAATGTACCTCTTTTTAAGACCTGATTTTTTCAGATTTGTGAAGGTCCTAAAGGGGGGTTCCACTGTAGGGAGAAAACTGTTCTGTTTTTGCCTGCAGTCCAGTGTTGGTGTCGAGCAAGCACTTTCCAGAGTTGGAGTCCATCAGCGAGCGAGTTGTGCAGCCGATGAAATGGGGGCTCATCCCCGCCTGGCACAAAGGCGACCCCTACAAACTGCAGTATGAAACCAACAACTGCCGAGCGGAGGGAATGCTGACCAAAAAGACGTACAAGGGTCCACTCGAGAAAGGGAATCGCTGCATCATTTTGGCTGAAGGGTGAATAATGTATTTTTGGGACAATAAGGCGCTTTGTTGTAAAAGGTGCAACCACCACACTTAAGGTTAAAATAAGAACAATCCACACAATAGGCGCTTCTGGTGTATTGGCCGCACATCAAAGGAAGAACACAGAATGGAAATAGTTTTGCTTCCCATGCAATCTGATGCAGGGGTTAAGTTGAGGAACAAAATTGCGCCTTATAGGCCCGAGGTAACAGTAACTTTCCTAGTACATGTACATGTAAAGCCTGCAAAATCAAATTTTGTGATTTTAATTTGTTTTGCTTGAAAGGATCAGAGGAAAAACAGGGTCGGTCAGGGTGTCGGAAACATTGCTATTTTGTGTGTGGCCCTATTGCACAGGCCTGAAAGTGGTGAGTATTTTACTTGCCATGGCGAGTAGAAACATGTAACTGATGAGTAGAAATGTTCATCTACTCGCCAAATGCGAGTAAAGTTGCCATATAACATTGTCCACACTGTAAATTTTCAGAATCACTAGCCAATATTTGTTGGACTTACAGCGTTGTTGCACCCATCCCACTGGATCTGAATCTACTTCCTTTAACATGTGACTGCTTTCACTTTCAGGTTCTTTGAATGGAAACGTACGGAAAAAGGAAAACAACCATACTTCATATACTTTCCCCAGAGCGCTGAAGACACAAAACCTGACGTCAAACCGGACACAAAACTAGATATCAAAACAGAACCCATCAAGCCTGACCCAGATGCTAAATCACTATCTGAAACCAAACCTAAACTGGGACCAGCTTGTGTGAAACCAGAGCCAAATGGGGATAATGAGCCAATAGCAGCCTCTTCGTCAGAGGAAGCAACCAAGAGAGAAGTGAAACAGGAGATAAAGTCTGAACCAGATGAGGCGGGGGAGAAGACAGGAAATGGAGATGCACAGGACGAAGAGCAGGGTCAGTTTGAAAATAGAAACTGTGGAACCCCCCTCTTAAGACCTGAAAAACTATGAGAAAGAAGGAAGGAGTCTTAAAATGGGGGGACATTTACACAGGTTATGAGCAGAAAGTCTGAGGGACTGGGTGGCCGAGTGGTAACGCACTTGCGCTCGGAATCGAGGTTGCGTGTTCGACCCTGGGTCGGGCCGCTATTTTCTCCCCCCTTTCCTAACCTAGATGGTGGGTTCAAGTGCTAGTCTTTCGGATGAGACGAAAAACCGTCCCTTCATGTACACTATATTGGGGTGTGCACGTTAAAGATCCCACGATTGACAAAAGGGTCTTTCCTGGCAAAATTGTATCGGCATAGATAAAAAATTTCCATCAAATACCCGTGTGACTTGGAATAAAGGCCGCGAAAGGTGAACATTCGCCTAACACAGGCTTGAGGTTTGCTGGTCGATGTGAATGCGTGATATATTGTGTAAAAAATTCCATCTCACACGGCATAAAAGCGCTTTGAACTTCGGATAAGGCGCTATATAAATAAAGAGAATTATTATTATTATTATATTAAAAGAAGGGAGTCTTGAATCAGACCATCTTAAAAGGGGGTTCCACTGGATCTGTTTCAGGGTGTACTGTTGGTACAGTTATGACAACCTTAAAGGAGGGGCCCGGTAGCTCAGTTGGTAGAGCACTGGACTTGTGATCAGAAGGTCGCAGGTTCAAATTCGGGCCGGGACGGACACAGGTCAACTTTATGTGCAGACCCAGAGACGGAAGCCATGTCCCACCCTCGTGTCACCACAATGGCACGTAAAAGACAATGTCTCGACATGTATTTCTCTCTCTCTCTCGACTGTATACAGAGATAAGAACAGCCTCGCTTTCACCTAGATCCTGCCTAAAAACAATGTTCAGACCTCATGTTCAGACTCGGCGTAATGATTCCGAAAGGACTACTTTTTAGCGGTCAAGATCAGTCGTCCGCATACTCGAAAGTGAAAAAAAGATGAAACGTTTTGCTACAGTATCGGAGGATGAACTGTCGAAGAAGAAAAAGAATCTCGTGCCAACCACTACGCAGAAGACCATCCGAGTTGTCCAGAAGAAGTTCTGAAACACGTCACGTTCCAAATCAAAAGACGACATTCTATTCTCTTACGTCACTATTCTTGGTTTACGGTACCATTCGGCGGCTTTGCTACGAGTATGCCATAGTCTTGGTTGGCCGAGACCTTGAGGTGGAATGCGAGTGATTAGGTTTGTTGATTTTGCTCGGAGAAGTGGTCCGTGTTCAAGCAAGTTTCTTTCTTCTTTGAAAACAAAAACCCTAAGACCAGTGAATGTCGAGATATATATGTTAATTGGATCTGTGATCCAAACATGCCTTTTGGTCAATCTCGATGACAGTTTATTCCACTCGCCCTACGGGCTCGTGGAATAAACTTCCATCTCGATTGATCAAAAGCCATGTTTGGATCACAGATCCAATTAACGTATATTGGTCATTCTGCCATAAGTGCAGGTGGCTGAATACACCTAAACACGCAGACACCTTGGTAGCGTGACTCTGTTGCTGCTAGCTTTCCACTGGGAGGAAGCGACCCGAATTTCCCAGCGATGGTACAATAAAGTAATGGAGAAAAAATAAATAAAAAATGGCTGTTGATGGAGAAATCAGATTTTTGTTGTCTCTGTCAAGCACACATGTATGAGTGTATTGCAAAGTTTGTACCCCCTCAATCCAAAAAAAAGAAAGATGTTTTATCGCTGCCTGGCAACATCGAACGCAGAAGAAGAAGAAGAATCGCTGCCTGAAAACAAATGTGTTTGTAATTACATGTCAGTTATATTGGATGGGCTCCTTTGCTTTGTACCTAGTGATGAAAGAACACATAAAACCCATGTTTTATGGAAACACGAAGAAGTGAATGCTAAGAAAAATGATCAGCAGAGAAAAAAAAGAAATAAACAGTTGTGCTTGTTGGTCAAAATGGTCATATGGGTGATTACTTTGAAATGTCCATGTGCTTGTTGGTCAAAATGTGGTCGTATGGGTGATTACTTTGAAATGTCCATGTGCTTGTTGGTCAAAATGTGGTCATATGGGTGATTACTTTGAAATGTCCATGTGCTTGTTGGTCAAAATGTGGTCGTATGGGTGATTACTTTGAAATGGCCATGTGCTTGTTGGTCAAAATGGTCATATGGGTGATTACTTTGAAATGTCCATGTGCTTGTTGGTCAAAATGTGGTCATATGGGTGATTACTTTGAAATGTCCATGTGCTTGTTGGTCAAAATGTGGTCGTATGGGTGATTACTTTGAAATGTCCATGTGCTTGGCATTGCAATGTTTCAGAGTGGAAGGGAAGACGCCTGCTGACTATGGCTGGTGTGTTTGGTGTGTGGCACCCATCAGATGTAAGTAAGAACTTGTTAGTAAACCAGTGGCACCCTCCTAGAGCTGCCAAATGTTACGGTTTCAGCAAAGCATGCTGCGTTGTAAGACACATTGCTACGCTGTTACACCAAGATTAACATTGCTATGTTCAAACAAATTCAAATTATCAGAAGCATGCAACAGATCCCTCTTTCTTGTGCGTCCTGGTATTCATTTATGATTCTCACTCCGTGTAGCGGTCAGATTACACAGAAAAGATGTGGCACTGCAGGCACTCTCAAATGGGAATTATTATGTTCCTGCTATCTAAATAAACTTTTTAAAAATGTAATGTTTTGCGCGAGATAGCGGTTGTGCAAATAAATATTAGACAATGCCTAAAAAAAAAGTATTATAACAAAGATGGGAGATGAGACGCTTGACTATGAATGTGATATTTTTGTGTGGTGTATTTCAGGGGACGGCGCCTCTGTACTCTTACAGCGTGATCACTGTGGATTCTTCCCCGGCCATGTCCTCTATACACCACAGAATGCCTGTCAGTACTTGGACAGTGTGTGTTTATGTGTGTGTGTGTGCATGTTTGTGAGTGTTGTGTGTGCTTGCATGCGACCATATGTGAGTGTGTGTGTTTGTTGTTGTGTGTGTATGTAGAAAGTTTGGATCACAGAATACTTGAACAGTTCATAAAAATGGCTTCTGTGCGCGAGTGTGGTTACTGTAAATGCCTTCCCTTTCCTGGATTAACCACAGAATGTCAGTCACTAAACATTACCTGGCTAGTTATTTGATGTGTGTGTATGTACGTGTGTGAGCCTGTCTGTGTGTATTTGTGTGTGTGTGTGTGTGTGAATCTGCCTGTGTATGTGCATGCAATCTCGCCTGCTTGTCCTAGATTCATCACAGAATACCTGTCAGTAATCGTAACACCTGGCCAATGGTGTCTACTTTGACCCCTTTTACAGGCAACAGTTGCTCCGGCATAGGGCAATATCCCTCCGATTCTGTTACTGATTGTCACGTTATGTTGTTTGATGATTTTTTTGTTTTTCAGGCCATTCTATCATCTGAAGAGGAGATAAGAGATTGGCTGGATTTTGGAGAGGTCCCTCTGACTGAAGTAAGAAAACAATAAACGGTGTAACGTCACTTCTTGTTCTTTTGTCTGTCTTTTGATTTGTGGTTTGCATATTTGGGTGAGTTTTGACATGAATTTTTGTACTGAAAATCTCATTCACTTCTCAAATAAGACCAGATATTCCATAAAAATGAGAAGTCCAAATGTGTCAACCTCATATGCACATGGTAAATGACAATGCTCAATTTGCCCATTTCTATCTCACACACAGGCAGTGAAGGCGATTCACGCAACAGAGTGCATCAAAATGCACATGGTGTCCCCCGTTGTCAACAATTCTCGCAACAAGTCGCCCGAGTGCCTTGAGCCGTACAATCCCAAGTAAGTCATAGCGCAGGATGGCAAACGGTGTGTGTGTGTGTGTGTGTGTGTGTGTGTACAGGGGAACCCCCCTTTAAAGACCCCTAGTTTCTTCTTCTTCTTCTTCGTCGTTCGCTAAGACCCCTAGTTTAAGACTTCCCCCTTTCTAAATCAAAGACCTTGATTTTGTCAGGTTTTCTGTTCTGTTCATAACCTCTGTAAATGTACCCCCATTTTAACACTCCCTCCTTTTTGAGTCACTTGAGAAAAAGTGACTATGTAATCGGTCAGTGTTAGTCTGTCCGGCCGGCCGTCCGTAGACACCACCTTAACGTTGGACTTTTCTCGGAAACTATCAAAGCGATCCGGCTCATATTTTGTTTAGTCGTGACCTCCAATGACCTCTACACTTTAACGATGGTTTCGTTGACCTTTGACCTTTTTCAAGGTCACAGGTCAGCGTCAAAGGAAAAATTAGACATTTTATATCTTTGACAAAGTTCATCGGATGTGATTGAAACTTTGTAGGATTATTCTTTACATCAAAGTATTTACATCTGTAGCCTTTTACGAACGTTATCAGAAAAACAAGGGAGATAACTAGCCTTTTCTGTTCGGCAACACACAAGTTAACGTTGGGCTTTTCTCGGAAACTATAAAAGTGACCGGGCTCAAATTTTATGTGAACGTGACTCCCAGTGACCTCTACACTTTGACGTCTGCTTTGGTGACCTTTGACCTTTTTCAAGGTCACAGGTATGTCTTGAAGGAAAAAAATTGAAATATCATATCTCTGAAACTATTCATCGGATTTGATTCAAACTTTATAGGATTATTCTTTACATCAAATTATTTACATCTGTATTGTGTTGTGAATAGCAATTTCTTCCTGTCCATCTGATGCCTCATATAATATTCAGAACTGCGAAAGTGACTCGATCGAGCGTTTGCTCTTCTTGTTAAGACAAGATTTTGTCAGATTTTTGGAGGTCATACAAAGGCGGTTCCACTGCAGTAGCTAGACAAAATGATGTCTTGATAAGTCAATGCAGCTTCGGTCAAACCTGCCCTTGCGACTGCCTCACAATTGCTACCACCTGTCAAAGTGTTTTTTGTTTAAAAAAAAAAAATCATCTTTCTAAACGGGTAGGCCCATTGCGTGGTCATCATAGACAGGTTTGACTGCTGTATTTCTTCTTTCTCTTACACTGCTGATATGAAGGTTATGCTGGCTTTCCTAAGATTTGTGTGTGTTGTGACAGAGAGGTGAAGAAGACTGCCAGCAGCAACCTGATGATGAACTGGCTGAGCAAGGCAAAGCCCTCCCCTGACAAACAGCAACCCGACGCCAAGAAACCCAAGTTGGGGTGAACAGAGACATACAACTTGTCATCTTGTGCTTATGCTCCCTCACATTCCTATTCCTGGGGGGGGGACAAAACCTTCCCCTGAACCTGACGCCAAGAAACCCAAGCTGTATTGAACAAAGACAAAAACTGTCATCTCGTGCTTGTGTTCCCCACACATTCCAATCCCTGCTAACCCCTCCCTAAGGGGATGAAGGGTGGGGGCAAAACCCCTCCCCTGAAAAACAAGAACCGGGCGCCGAAAAAACCAAGTTAAAGTGAACACTCAGAAAAGCTGCCATCTTGTGCCAATGCTTCTCCCTTTTCTCATTTGCCCGTCACACTTGAAGTTCATGGCTGATGTGCATGAGAAAGTTACCAGTTGGGTGGGAACCAGCCGCAGGGGTGGTCTGGTTGAAATCGTACAATTACAACTGATCGGGGGGGGGGGGGGGGGGGGGGGGGGGGGGGGGGGGGGGGGTGTGGGGGAAGAAACACAGAATTTCCAACCCCTTCTTTTTTACATTTAGTCAAGTTTTGACTAAATGTTTTAACATAGAGGGGGGAATCGAGACCAGGGTCATGGTGTATGTTTGTTTGTGTGTGTAGAGCGATTCAGAGTAAACTACTGGACCGATCTTTATGACATTTTTCATGAGAGTTCCTGGGTATGATATCCCCAGACGTTTTTTTTCATTTTTTCGATAAATGTCTTTGATGACGTCATATCCGGCTTTTTGTAAAAGTTGAGGCGGCAGTGTCACACCCTCATTTTTCAATAAAATTGATAGAAATTTTGGCCAAGCAATCTTGCGCAAGGCCGGACTTTGGTATTGCATTTCAGCTTGGAGGCTTAAAAATTAATTGATGACTTTGGTCATTAAAAATCTGAAAATTGTAATTAAAATTATTTTTATATAAAACGATCCAAAATTACGTTTATCGTATTCTTTATCATTTTCTGATTCCAAAAACATATAAATATGTTATATTTGGATTAAAAACAACCTGAAAATTAAAAATATAAAAATTATGATTAAAATTAAATTTCCAAAATCGATTTAAAACCAATTTCATCTTATTCCTTGTCCGTACCCGATTCCAAAAACATATAGATATGATATTTTTGGATTAAAAACACGTTCAGAGAGTTAAAAAGAATAGAGATATAGAAAAGCGTGCTATCCTCCTCAGCGCAACCGCTACCGCGCTTTTCTGGATTGTTAATTTCACTGCCTTTGCCACGAGCGGTGGACAGACGATACTACGAGTGTACGGTCTTGCGGAAAAAATGCAATGCGTTCAGTTTCATTCTGTGAGTTTGACTGAGCTTGACTAAATGTATTTTCGCCTTACGCGACTTGTTGGTCTTTGAATTCTGTGTGAGCAAACCAACCCGGGCCTTTAAGAAAAAACATTTTTGTGCTTGTTGGAAAATGATGAGTTTGGCAAAGTATGCAAGTATACTATGTTGTTGTTTTCTTGATGAAAAGTATGTTGTTGAAATTCATGTGTCATAAACAGAGGATGTGATTGTGTAATATGTGAACAACACCAAAAAAGTTTTCATTTTTGGTTAATCTTTACTTCATGCATTGTAAATAAAAAAACGTTTTAGTTTGTACATCTGCATTTATTACTGTTGCCGTGTTATACATGGTATATGTGTGAACTGCCAGTGTTGTTCAGATGTTATGTCAATCTATTTTAATTTTACACGTGTATCAGAGTGTAACAATCTTGAGTAGTGAATAAAAAAAGAAATAACATTTTCAGTTGAGCATGTGTTGTTTTTTTCCACTGCTTCTTTTCCCTTTCTCTTTTTTAGTGAACACATTACCACACATTTGTTCCAGTAGTGGTACATACATACACTAAAGCTCTCTCTCAACTGCTGAGAACAATCACAACCTGTTTTTGTCAGATTTATGCAAAAGCACATCCATACTTCATAGCGTAAACCAACTCACTTCTTTTTTGTCTCTGTATTAAAGCAAATCAAACTAACGATTCATTGTGAGGGAAAGTGCTATCTGTGAAAAATGTATTGCATCTACCAGACAGCTGTTGCTTTAAATTCATCTCTCCCTCCATCCCTTAGCTTACTGTTCCATGTAACGCCATTGATTGTTTTGAAAGAGACATGTTTCACATCTATTACCCTCGATAAAATAAAAACTTCTGTTCTTATTCTTGTTCTCTCTCACTTTCTTTTATTCACTCACTCACTCGGTGGACCACCACCCCCCCCCCCCCCCCCCCCCCCCCCCCCACCCTCTCACACACACACACACTCCCTCCTTCACGACTACTTGACAATGTTTGAAAATAAACCCGTCAATCACCCATATATTCATTATATCTAAGCACAAAGAAAGCTGTCAACACAAAGTACACCAGCATTATCTATCAGGACTGTGTGGCTTCTGTTGAGCTATGAGCGCTTCCAGCTGATCAAACTTGTCTTCTCTCAACGACTGGCGCAGTGCTGAGAAGAACCCAAGGTAATGGTGAAGATTGTGGCTGAAACAAACAAACACCAAGACATTGAAAATGTTGCTAAAAATATGTACATGTACATGGATTTAGCTGAACTTAGCTCCTGTGTGATTTTTCACTGACTAGGGTTGTGAAACTGCGCAAACCTAATGCCAAGATACATGAAGACTGATGCAGCCATTCTCTTTTTACATTTAGTCAAGTTTTGACTAAATGTTTTAACGTAGAGGGGGGAATCGAGACAAGGGTCGTGGTGTATGTGTGTGTGCGTGTGTAGAGCGATTCAGAGAAAACTACTTGACCGATCTTCACGAAACTTGACATGAGAGGTCCTGAGTATGGTATCTCCAGACGTTTTTTTCTTCTTTTTTTTGATAAATGTCTTTGATGACGTCATATCCGGCTTTTCATGAAAGTTGAGGCGGCACTGTCACGCTCTCATTTTTTTTAACCAAACTGGTTAAAATGTTGGTCAAGTAATCTTCGACGAAGCCCGTACTTTGGTATTGCATTTCAGCTTGGAGGCTTAAAAATTAATTAATGAATTTGCTCATTAAAGTTGTCATTAAAATCGATTTTTCGCAAACAGATTTATAATTGATTGCATCGTATTCTTCATCACATTCTGAATCTAAAAATATATACATATGTCATGTTTACTCTTAAAATGTGATCACAATTAACGAAAATAGATTAATTAGTCTTACGATTAAAATTTAAGAAATCGATCCAAAAATGATTTCATCTTATTCTTTATCATTTCCTGATTCCAAAAACATATAGATATGATAGGTTGTATTCAAAACAAGCTCAGAAAGTTAACAAGAATACAGAAAAGCGCGCTTTCCTGCTTAGCACAATACGCTACCGCGCTAATCTGGCGTGTCAATATCACTACGTTTTGCACGTGGGAGGTGAGCGATTTCCTTCACGCGGGGATTGACGAAGCTGAACTGTCTTGGTGAAAAAATACAGTGCGTTCAGTTTCATCCCATGAGTTTGACAGCTTGACTAAATGTAGTAATTTCATCCCGTGAGTTTGACAGCTTGACTAAATGTAGTAATTTCATCCCGTGAGTTTGACAGCTTGACTAAATGTAGTAATTTCATCCCGTGAGTTTGACAGCTTGACTAAATGTAGTAATTTCATCCCATGAGTTTGACAGCTTGACTAAATGTAGTAATTTCATCCCGTGAGTTTGACAGCTTGACTAAATGTAGTAATTTCATCCCGTGAGTTTGACAGCTTGACTAAATGTAGTAATTTCATCCCGTGAGTTTGACAGCTTGACTAAATGTAGTAATTTCGCCATACACGACTTGTAAAATACAGTGGAACACCCCCTCCCCCCCCCCTCCCATTTAAGACAAACAAAAATCTGAGAAAAAGGTCTTAAAAAGGGGGATGTCTTCAAATGGAGGTAAATTTACACAGGATACAAAGAGAAAAATCTGAGAAAGCAAGCGGGTCTTAACTGGGGGTAAGTCTTAACATTCACCGTGCTTCCTGGGTCATGGACGACCCAGCGCCTCACAGAAGTGTCTCTAAAACTATTGGGAGTTTTTGATTGGGACTTCATGTAATCCTCAAACCCTTATACTATAGTCCTAAAAGTTGGGTAACACTGGTAGTGAACAACAGCAACAAAACAACTTACATCATGAGTAAGATTCCTTGCTGCAGCTCTGTGACGTTGTTGAGGTGGTTGATGTAGGCACGTGTGTTCGTCTTGCACGTGAAGCACTTGCACCCAGCCAGCAGGGGTCCGAAGTCATCCCTGTACCTGTACACGCGACATTGTCATTCAATCAGGGCTGTGTTGATACTATGTTTTTCTTCTATGTTTGTTTCGTTCATGGGCTGAAACTCCCACGGCTTTTACCTGTATGACCGTTTTTATCCCACCATTTGAACAACCATACGCCGCTTTCGGGGGATTTTTCTGCTATAACTCTGCCTTCAAAATCTCTCTCATATACACACTTACACACAATGCATCACATGTAAGTCAAATACAGTCATCTACAGATCCACTGAACTACAGAAATTCCAAATGAAAACTATGCCCATCCAATATCAAAAAACAAGAAAGGTAGGTTGTTGGAACGTTTGTAATTGACAAAACAATACATTCACAAATATATCGACCCAACGGTCTTTTAAGTGCACAGACAAACAATAACAAAAACTTATCTGGTTGATTTTTCCTTCCGCCTGCCACGAAGCCGCAAGCAAATGAATTGTTTGTCTGTGCACTTAAAAGACCGTTGAGTATTTGTCAATAACAAACATTCCAACAACCTACCTTTCTTGTTTTTTTATTCTGAATTTTGGAACGTTGGCAGTCTCTTTGTTTTTGGATATGCCCATCCAATGTTTTGAAACATTCTCCATCTCTCTCTGCCGCCCCCCACCCTCCCAAAAAACTGTGACAAAAGAAAAGAAAAAAAGAAAGAATATAGAAATAAGGCAGGTCAAATCACAAACTCTAAACAGGAAAACAGCAAACCTTGATAACCGCCATTTCAAACAGTTTCCACATGCAACGTATAAACCTGCTATAAACTTGGTATTGTCAGACACGCCTCAGTGCACAACTGTTCAAAGGCATCTTAAAATCTGCTCAGAAATAACTTCATCTTCGATCATAGGACTGAGTCAATGACTGATAAAACACTGAATACAAGAGATGTACACTTAACAAGTGCACCACACCTCACATAAACTGAATGTGCAGTACATCTACACCCCATTCATTCGCAGTATATTGAATACGTGCAGTTTTTGTGATGTGTGGTGCACTTGTTCAGTCGGGCAGTCTATACCTGGAGGCCTCCATTCAAGGAAGAATGAGTTTCAAGTAAATAAATAATGCCGGGGGTCCAGGGGGCCATGTAGACATGTTGGCCTTTTTTTCTCCATCTAACCAGGGCTAAACTATGTTAGTTACAGGCACACGTACTGTTCACGATTATATGCACTTTTTTGTATTTACTTTCACGGAAATGTGCGAAATCGCGGAGATTTGGATTGCCTGCTATACACACACTTTTTGTCACCCAGGTTGATTGTGAATCCACTCTCAGTTGCCGGAGTTGACATCTTTGTTTCATCGCTGTCTTTGACTTCTTCGCTGGGTGTGTGGTAATTGTAGTCAAAGACAAGAGCGTGGCCCTTCTCTGTTGCTGCGTAAGCGTACCTGAACTTGGGTTAAGGTTTGTACTACCATTTGGATCTTGTACTAAGTTGCAGAGATGCAATATACGACATTCGGAAATAACTGTCAGTTTTAATGGGCTGTGAAAGAGCTAATGATCTTGCTAAATCGACTCAAAGTAACTTTTGAAATACAATTTAGTGTGTGTAAAAAGGATACGAGGTGTCAAAGATGTCGATGCCCGCCCTAACAGCCTGCAGGACCACGTCCGGTCTCAACACTGCACACATCATTCTGGGCTTGTCCTCGGGCAGGTGTTTCTGAAACAAGACATCCTCCTAATTCATCATTTCCTCTGTGTGTCAAAGCTCATACCAATGAACCACAATCTGGAGCAGCAAAAGCAGCCCAATCTAGCATTTCTAACCCGCAAAAAAATTATAACCCGCAAAAAATGACCAAAACAATGTCCTCAATGTAGCCTGAAGTTGACTTTGTGAAGTCTTTTTATAGACAATTCAGTGCCAAAGCTTTGTACAGCCATCTTCCTGAGGTAGAGTTTGTCAAGTCTTTTTATAGACAATTCAGTGCCAAAGCTTTGTACAGCCATCTTCCTGAGGTAGAGTTTGTCAAGTCTTTTTATAGAAAATTCAGTGCCAAAGCTTTGTACAGCCATCTTCCTGAGGTAGAGTTTGTCAAGTCTTTTTATAGACAATTCAGTGCCAAAGCTTTGTACAGCCATCTTCCTGAGGTAGAGTTTGTCAAGTCGACTCATCCAATTAATCTCAGGCTTAACAGAGCCACATGCTTGAAAAAAAGGTTGAATGCAACTAACATAACTTTTTTATTTTCCTCCTCCTTATTCAAAAAGATCAGACCCCCAGAGTGCCACTCAAGCATTTGTTTGTTTGTTTGTTTGTTTGCTTAACGCCCAGCCGACCACGAAGGGCCATATCAGGGCGGTGCTGCTTTGACATTTAACGTGCGCCACACACAAGACAGAAGTCGCAGCACAGACAGGCTTCATGTCTCACCCAGTCACATTATTCTGACACCGGACCAACCAGTCCTAGCACTAACCCCATAATGCCAGACGCCAGGCGGAGCAGCCACTAGATTGCCAATTTTAAAGTCTTAGGTATGACCCGGCCGGGGTTTGAACCCACGACCTCCCGATCACGGGGCGGACGCCTTACCACTAGGCCAACCGTGCCGGTCCCACTCAAGCATGTGATGAAGATTAGGTGCAACTGATAGTTACTAAGAATGTGTAAAACCATGTGTTTGTGCATGCGAACGTGCTAGCGTGTGTGTGTGTGTGTGTGCGTGTGCATGCAAGAGTGCGTGTGTGTGTGTGTATGTGTTTGTATGCGAGCAAGCGTGCGTGTGAGTCTTACCAATGTGAGACTCAAGATGTCCACAAAGTCCTTGTCTCCAAACTGACAGAACTCTTCCCCGTCATTCTGGAACCCTTCCAGGGCAAAACCTGCAAACAAAACGTGCAAACTGTTCAAACGGGAAAAGGTTAATAACCCTTTCACCGCCTGTAGTACGTCAGCTGACGTCCTAGGTAACTTGTTAAAATGGGCAACAAACTATTCAATTAACAACAATAGAAGAAGAAGAAATACAACAAACAAACAATGTGAATGTATGTGTGTGTGTGTGTGTGTGTGTGTGTGTGTGTGTGTGTGTGTGTGTGTGTGTGTGTGTGTGTGTGTGTGCGTGCGTGCGTGCGTGCGTGCGTGCGTGCGTGCGTGCGTATTCATCAATGGCAGACTGTAAGTTGTCAATTCAGAAAAATACAGGTAATGCTTTGCGTACAAATATTTCCTGGCAGCGAACGAGTTAGTTAAATCATTTATAGTGCTTAGTTCAAGTACTTGATTGTTATGTGCTTAAAAATGCTATGTGTTTAGGTCTTAAGACACCTGCTCCCCATCACAGTGTCATTAGAAGTTATTCCTGGAGACGAGCCCACAGAAACTGCAAAATAATCTTCAAAGACATACAACAATGCTTTCACAGATGACACAGTGTGATCTTAACACAAACACATACAGCAAAACTGACTAAGAACACAAGCAAAATAGAGGAATACTGTAGTTACCATGCAACTATTCTGACTATCACAGACAAAACAGTGTGATCCTATGCACGCACACACATTGCATGTCCTTGCATCCTGCCTGCATGCACACATTTACACACACACACACACATATTCTGGACTGGGTGCCCGAGTGGTAACGCACTTGTGGTCGGAAGCGAGAGGTTGCGAGTTCGACCCTGGGTCAGGGCGTTAGCAATTTTCTCCCCCCTTTCCTAACCTTGGTGGTGGGTTCAAGTGCTAGTCTTTCGAATGAGACGAAAAACCGAGGTCCCTTCATGTACACTACATTGGGGTGTGCATGTTAAAGATCCCACGATTGACAAAGGGGTCTTTCCTGGCAAAATTGTATAGGCATAGATAAAAATGTCCACCAAAATACCCGTGTGACTTGGAATAATAGGCCGTGAAAAGTAGGATATGCGCCGAAATGGCTGCGATCTGCTGGCCGATGTGAATGCGTGATGTGTTGTGTAAACAAATTCCATCTCACACGACATAAATAAATCCCTGCGCCTTGAATATGCGCGCAATATATATTGCATAAAAAATTTTAAAAAATAAATAAATAAATCCCTGCGCTTAGAACTGTACCCACGGAATACGCGCGATATAAGCCTCATATTGATTGATTGATTGATATTCTTACACACACACAATCTGACAAAGAAAAGGCATATCTACTATAGTTACCCTCAACATTTCTAGCCACTGTCTCCTTAGCAGATCTCTCCCTCTCAAACTGACTGAAGCCACCTCCAATGCTGCCAAACAATGCCATCTTCTGCAGTGTCTGTCAGAACAGCTTCAATCATCATATTTGATTTTGACATCTTAGCTACAACATCCCGTGAACACTGCCAACTTCTGTGTTGTCTGTCTAGAGACTGTACATCAATCATCATATTTGATTTTGACATCTTAGCTACAACATCCCGTGAACACTGCCAACTTCTGTGTTGTCTGTCTAGAGACTGTACATCAATCATCATGTTTGATTTTGACATCTTAGCTACAACATCCCGTGAACACTGCCAACTTCTGTGTTGTCTATCAATCATCATGTTTGATTTTGACATCTTAGCTACAACATCCCGTGAACACTGCCAACTTCTGTGTTGTCTGTCTAGAGACTGTACATCAATCATCATATTTGATTTTGACATCTTAGCTACAACATCCCGTGAACACTGCCAACTTCTGTGTTGTCTGTCTAGAGACTGTACATCAATCATCATATTTGATTTTGACATCTTAGCTACAACATCCCGTGAACACTGCCAACTTCTGTGTTGTCTGTCTAGAGACTGTACATCAATCATCATATTTGATTTTGACATCTTAGCTACAACATCCCGTGAACACTGCCAACTTCTGTGTTGTCTGTCTAGAGACTGTACATCAACTCATCAGAGTGCAAAAATGACTCTCCTACAGTTATCTAAGAAAAGGCTTAAATTCAATGCTGCGTTTATTCAAATTTATAATTTCACCAAGCTAAATGATTCCCATGTCACTGGAGGCAAAGGGTTATGGAACCTAGGCCACCATGCCTTCTGCACAACTTCATCTCAATTCAAGTTGAGTTTCAGCAAAATAGATGCACAACTTCATCTCAATTTAAGTTCAGTTTCAGCAAATTAGGCTAACAAAGGCAACAAAAGACAGTCACACAGAAACTCAAAACTCCACTTACTTGTGAACTTTTTCTTTTTGACAGAATCTCGTCAAGAAAGTTGAGTGTGTTGTCCACAGCTTTCTTGGTGCGTTTCTTGGAGGATGTTTTACAGGTGTCGGCGTCTCCCAAACACTGGAACCAGTCGGGCTGAAACGCTTCCTGCACCTTGACGAACAATTCTGGGTCTACCTGATGAAATATGTCATCCAGCATTAAATATTTCACTTGCACACAGATATATATATATATAACATCAGAAATTGTGAAAGAAACAATTGAAAGTCAGCTGAGAATTTCTTCCGAGATTTGTTAAAATCTCTTAGCAAAGAAAGAGAGAGAAAAACAAGTCGCGTAAGGCGAAAATACAACATTTAGTGAAGCTGTCGAACTCACAGAATGAAACTGAACGCAATGCACGCTTGTAAATCCGGAGTTATTTCCGGAAAACGTCAATTAAAGTATTAAACAATGGCGACTGCACGTGAGAGGGAACAATGAAGAGACCAAAAAGCAATGTACTCACGTTAAAATGACGAACACGGAACGAATAACAGCGACGTTTCGACCTAAGGGTCAATTAAAGTATTATTACAGTGGAGTTCCCCTTTTCAGACATTGTTTTCTCAGATTTTCTGTTCATGACCTCTGTAAATTTACCCCCATTTTAAGACTTCCTCCTTTTTAAGACCTGATTTTTTCATATTTTTGAAGGTCTTAAAAAGGGGGGGGGGGGGTGTTCCACTGTACCTTCATCTTTCCACTTCGGCCCCACAGAGCGACGCTGGTTTTGTCGTTGTACCCGCTGGGCGCTGCAGTGCACGGGTCTTGCATTGTGCAGCACACCAAAAAGTCCTGGACAACAGAAAGCACACACACATACACATTGTGGTCAGGTTTATCATCAGCTGGCAGCAATATGGATTGAAATGTACATGGCACCCAAAGAATGCAATATGTAAGCACAATTATGATTTATCCTACATACGTGTGAGATACCACTCATGATATAACAATATCGTTCACCACAGTTCATGTGAATGAGGTCATGTAAAACTAGGCTGGCAGGGACCTGTTTTTTCACTGCGAATGATGCCAGAGTCACCGAGACAAACGTCATTATGGAAACACCTTGCCCTTGATGTTTTCCTGGAAAGAATGTTTAGAACAAACACGTCACGCAATAATTTCCTGAGTGATGTGACAAGATTGCACGAGGCATTGTAAGAGATCAAGGTTCCATTAGAAGCGTCTTCAATTTGTACGCGTCGACTCAGGAATGTTTTGAGCATGTAAGTACAGTATGTAGGATAAACAGAATACTACATCGTACATGGCTTGCTGTGTCGTACCAGATTTACACTCATTGCTTTTTCAAATATTGAAAAGCTCGCTTTCATTCGCAGTTTAATATTTAAAAAAGCAACTCGTGTAAATCTGATACAACACAGGAAGCCATGAAGTATTCCCTATTTATGTCAGTTGACACACAACAAGCTATATTCTGTGCAGCGGGAATATAGCTCAGTCGGTAGTGGCGCTGGCTTGAAACCAGTTTGCCACTATAGCTGTGGGTGGACCCCCACGTTTGAAGAGGGATTTATTTCTGAGAGTCAACTTTGTGCAGACTCGCCTCGATTACCAAACTTCCATGTGTGCACGCATGCCCATGATATTGATAGAGATACTGAGCTCACAGCAACAGACTCAGGGCTTGGAAACGAAATGGGAAGTGCGATTCTGTAGCTGCACAACATTCACAGGGATTAAGGAGCCCAAATTTCCTTGAGGGAATTTTCCAAGGACATAAGATATATTAATGTTTTAGGAAATGTGTAAAATCCCCGAGTGAAACAAGACATTTACGGACATTTTCAAGGATTTTGTAAATTTCCAGGTTTTGAGAATTTACTGTAACAAATATATATATACCAAATATGGCTAAATGCATACAGTACCTGAAAAAAACCAATATTTATTCACGCTAAACAAACCTTCATAACTGTGAATTCTGCAATTCCCTTCCCGTACTCCTGTACTGTTTCATGATGCTCAGCTCTGTAACACACAATCAAACGTACATTCAAGTTTTCATTCTCAGAAAATAAATAATAAAAAAACAAGAAAGGTAAGTTGTTGGAACGTTTGTTATTGACAAAACAATACGTTACAGTCACACCTTTTACTAAATAAAGAAACTTATATTTTACAAAATTATTTTCTTTTACAGAAAATAAAGAAACAATTTACTACAGCATAATGTATTTGAAAATCAACTTTAAATGCAACATGATCACCACTTTGAATTAATTTTACAGTGACTTTCACACAAGTATCTCTATCACAGTATCAGCTTGAGACAAAGTTGCTGACAAGGATCAATGCTCTAACAAACCTTTCTTGCCAACAAACCGTTTCACAATCACATCTCTCCACCAACCAAGTGTCTATTACCTACTTCCTACAGCAAAATTATATCGTCACACGGGACACACCGACTTTAAACAGTTGCTTCTGTTGATGCAAAGCAAGACCTACTTTGCGCTGCAATATTGCAACAGCAACAACAAAAGCACATAGTACTGCACCCGTGAAGTGCAATTAAACTTCGTGCATAATTAATTAATATTGCAATGGCAAAAAAGCAAGATTACATTTATAGTGGACAGATTTTTTTCAAAATACAATGTTGACATTGACTTCATTAGTGAACATGCTTATGAAAAACACTGGGCTGTGTGCCTTGATAATATTCACAGGCAGAATAGATCAACACCTCTTCCTAAGAGAGCTGTCCATGTTCTTGACTCTTCAGAGTCCACTGGAAACTGAGTATGGTAAAATACATAACCACAACCCATTCTGATGACAGATTTATATCATATGTGCTGAATGTACCAACATTTACGCTTCTCCAAAATCTCTGTGAAACAATTTAAGTTTTTAGAAGCAAAAAATAATCGTGTACACAACAAAATAACTATCAGCTAATCAGAAAGTTGTTAATGGTACTTACAACACATTTAAGGGCATCAGAGCCACAGGAGGGAGGTCCTGCACATAGCCAAGGGTGTCGTTGCTCAGGTTTGGTACGCTGCCTGAATAACAAAATGTCATTTGGAAAAAATCAAACCCACACAAGTTAAACAACAACAAAAATGCATCAGGCATACGCAACGAGGGGGAAAAAGCGTCACACAGCATTATTTTTGCATACTGAGAAAATGAACTAGCTGCCACATAGTGACATATAAAACACACACCCAAGACTCAGACACTTCTTGTGTGTTTTTGTTGTGGTTAAAAAAAAGAGTGTCAAATATGCATTAACCCTTAGGCTGGTTGTCGCGACATATGTCGCGCTACTTTACGTATACTGTCACCTGGTTGTCATGTCACCTGGTTGTCACGACATATGTCGCGCTACGTACTGGCTCAGTCTGTTTGGTCGGTTCCGATTACCTCCCATGGCTGCGAAAACCTAAATGACCGTTTTTTTTTATTTTTCTCTCTGTTATTGAATTAATTTGTTAAGGCCAAAAAAAAAAATAGGTCTGTTTACGGTAACCCGACCGACCCTAGTTTTTTCGCGCGACCCTAGACTTTTTTTGGCATTTGGGGAAAAAAAAAAAGTCTTGTTTTTTTGGCAAAATAACGTAAAAATATGGTTTTTGTGAAAAAAAAAAAAAAAAAAAATCCCGACCTACCGACCCTATTTTTTTGGCCTATGTTACCGTAAACAGACCTATTTTTTTTTGGCCTAATTCACCAGTGGCTATGTAACATGTGTTACAGAATTGCACCAGTGTAAGGGTTAAGTGTGCGTCAACGTGATACATGCAGTGCATAGACATGGGGCCGAATGTATAGCCCCTCCATACTTTTAGGATTTCATAGCGCTGTAGAGCGCATAGCTATGAAACGCACTATGGAACTCAGCGGTCCGCATGCATGAGTTGAAATAGTGCCTGCCATAGCTAAGAGCGGCTCTATTTTTAATGCGTAGATAGTGGAAGGGATTCCCCGCCATCCTGTGTCTCTGCGCATGCGTCAAGCTTTGTGATGCTTCGCGGCGGGTCAGTTGTACACCATTTGCCGCAGACAGTTTGGAAAGCCCGTCTCCTGATAAAACTTGCTGGAAACTATATCCATTCCGGTACCCTCGCCATAAAGGTATAAGTCACTCTCTTGCTGGTTCTGCATGCTGTGTTTGATGTTATACATTCCCGTATTATTATTATTATTATCATTATTACTTATGTACCGCGATCAGTTCGCCACACACATCTTGAAAAGATCCGCACGCGTAAAAACTGACCCAAAGTCAAGATAACCCGCAGAACCGGCGGCAATGCACCCTTTCGATTCGGCAGTTCGAGTTGCTCTTACAGTTCATCCGTGATTGCAAGAATGTCCTGCCGACGAAAGCGGAATTTTCTGTACAGTTCCACATCGTCGTAACGATTCAGTGGATGTAGGCGGTCAAGAAAGATCCGGTTGCTTCTCAAATTTCTTCTCATCCTGAATCGGCATGAAAGGAGCCGCCATTTTAAACGCTCCAATAGCGGGTTCCATAACTCTTATTGGAAGGAGGGGCCTGCTATAACTTTATGGCCGACATAAGGCTCTATGCGCGGTCCATGCATTAGAAATAAGAGACTTTATGGAGTCCACAGACTTTATTGCAGTGACGTCATCAATTTAGGCTCCTATGGAGGGGCTATGCATTGGCTTCCTGGTACTGATAACTCACAAGTGACATAAGGTTACAATCCATGTGAACTGAGCACAGTAACAGATTAACACATATCAGGTTATTCGCATTTTTACATAAAACTAAACAAAAGGAACAAAAATTGCTCCTCGCAAGAACATCACTGTTTACCTCCTCTTGTATACAGCAAGCAGAAGGGGGTTTCAACTGTCTGATTTTTCAGCTTCCCAACGTCTCGAAGAACGCCGAGTCTGCAACTGCCTTGAACCAACTTCTCGACAGAAAATTTCATATTCGGAAACTTAGTGTCATAAGAAAGAATGACAAAGACAAGCCGTGCTCCCAGTCTTATGACGCTTGAGCTTTCGGATGTAGCCTTAGACAAAATCTCAGGGACCACCAAGTGTTGACAAGACTTCCCCTGAGCACATGTGTTGCTTAGAGTTACTTCCCATAAGGGGAGAACTTATTTTCCGTGAGAGTTTACTCGTTTTCTTGATCGTAGACTTTTTGTTGCTATCACCTTCGTTCCTCAAAATGGCAAATTATAACTACAATTAAATAAAAACGGTATTAGAGATAGATATAGATCGTATATATCACCACAAGTAGACAAAAAGTGAGTGGTATATATTAAAATTACAAAAGAATCCCTTCATACAGAGTTCTGTCCCCTCCTTTAGAAATTTAGCAAGAGCTTTGTTTTTCAAGCAGCTCAATCATGGTTCTGACGTTTCCGAACGCCCTCACAGAAGAGGAGGAAATGCTAAAACAGAAATATGCAAGGCTTCGTAAGAAGGTATGCCTAATCAACTTTGATTGAGTTTATGTATGCATCTTTTGTCATTGTCAATGTCAGTGCCACAAAAGGTTCTTCGTTGAACTAATACAAGTGCACACACAAATGCTGCTGTTGAACTGTTCTCCTTCTGCTTTGGAATTACCCCAAATAAAGCAATCATCCTCAGTTTAGAAACTCTTGTTTTAAAGTGGAGTTTACGGAGAGGAAGGGGTTAGCTTCAGTCTTAGTTTAATCTATTTTTCCACAAATGCATTTAACACTGAAAGTGAAAGTAAAACTGAAACAAATGAGAGTGTGAAGGTGCCTCTTTCACATTATAAATTATAAGAATACACTAAGGTACAAAAGTATCCATTTAGTGCTGATGTAGTCCAGTAAACAAATCCTTACTCACTGCCGGGGTTTGGCGCAATCCCTGATAGACATGCAGAGACAAGGTTAAGGTTTAGTGTAGCGTCTATGTTTAAAATGTGCATGCATTGTGTGTCATTCTTTTACTTGTGTTTAAAACAAAGATGTCTACATATCAAACAAAATATCTGTGTAGAAAAGGATGCTCTGTTCTCTCAAAAAGGCACCTAAGTTGCAAGTGTCAGACTGTATTGTTATGCACATTCAGTACGTGGCAAATGCTAGATATTATATTTTGCTTACAACGTCTGGATAGACTTTTTTTATTTAACACACCTGCAAAAAAGTTATCACGATGTCATACATTTGCATATTTTCAGAGAAAGCAGCTGCAAGCATTGAAAACAGCCAAACCAGAGACCCAGCAGAAACCATCCTCACAGAGTGCAAAGAGGCGTAAGTGATAGAACGTAGTGTGGATGTATGATTAACTGCCATTTGAATGTACAGCAAGTTTGAGTGCTCAGGCAGAAGCATTACTAAAGAGGCGTAGGTCATAGAACGCAGTGTGGATGTGTAATTATCTGCCGGTTGAATGTGTAGCATTAGTTTACGTGCTCAGACAGAGGCATAATATTAAAGAGGCGTAAGTCATAGAACGCAGTTTGGATTTATGATTATCTGCCGTTTGAATGCGCCAGATAAAAAAAGAATGCCTCAGTGAGGGAGTTACCAAAGACCAAGGCTTGAGAACAACACTGCTTGAAGGAATTCAACAAAACCAGCTGTTAATCCATCTCACAACAAAAATTGACGAAAATATTTTACATGTAAAATATATATATTCATATGTATTATTTTGATAATAAATCAAGTATGTAGTACTTTTCATTCTGTTGTGTTTTGTCCATGTTTTTAATGTGCTGAAGATATAGTGTCAGTCTACATGTATGTGTGTACTGTACTATACATTTTGTATCTGTCTACATGTGTGTTTCAATCTACGTTTCACTTTTAGCGGCGGAGTCTGCAGGGGAAGCCACAGAGCAGGCAAAGAAGCTGGTGCAGTCTGGGGTGAGTTCATCTATAACTACTCCCCTGAAGATGGAATGCAGCTGCCTATATCATGGACTGGGTGGCCGGGTGGTAACGCACTTGCGCTCGGAAGCGAGAGGTTGCGAGTTCGACCCTGGGTCAGGGCGTTAGCAATTTTCTCCCCCCTTTCCTAACCTAGGTGGTGGGTTCAAGTGCTAGTCTTTCGGATGAGACGAAAAACCGAGGTCCCTTCGTGTACACTACATTGGGGTGTGCACGTTAAAGATCCCACGATTGACAAAAGGGTCTTTCCTGGCAAAATTGTATAGGCATAGATAAAAATGTCCACCAAAATACCCGTGTGACTTGGAATAATAGGCCGTGAAAAGTAGGATATGCGCCGAAATGGCTGCGATCTGCTGGCCGATGTGAATGCGTGATGTATTGTGTCAAAAAATTCCATCTCACACGGCATAAATAAATCCCTGCGCCTTGAATATGTGCGCGATATAAATTGCATTAAAAAAAAATTATATAAAAAAAATAAAATAAATCCCTGCGCTTAGAACTGTACCCACGGAATACGCGCGATATAAGCCTCATATTGATTGATTGATTGATCTTCCCCTCTTGGAAGGTAGAGTCCCCTTCTCTGTACGACTATGAGTGTACCACAACAATACCAATCTATAGAGTTCTGCTAAGATGAGAAATTAACTTTTTGACTTTGAAACAGACATAAGAAACATCATGTACTCCTTTTGCAAAGCCCTTTTTTGTCTTTAAATTTTTTTTTTTTAACCTTTTCTCATTCAGTAATAAGCAGTTTTTCTTGCACACATGTATTACTTGCATGTACAAAAATGGTGATACAATTTCAGTTTTGAAACATTTGCCCTAAAAGTGAAGCTACATCACCATTTTCCACATTCTTATACACAAACAAACAAACAAACTAATGCGCACTGGCTTCTGTTGTGATATTGCCCATGATTTGATACACTCTGGATCTGTTGAGCACAGATAAGATGAATGTTTCATTTGTTTGTCACCTGTATGCTACAGGCCATCAAGGTTGGGAGCGGATCCAAGGAAAAGTCTGGATTCAAGAGATCCAGGAACCAGGAAAAGAGGCTGAAGGTGTGTGTGTGTGTGTGTTCTTCATGGATTAGCTCCTCTTTCCTTTCCTCATCAAACTCCATCTTTCTGTTCCCATTTTTAAAAAACTTTTCTATGTTTTTATTTATTTGTTTATTCATTCATGTATTTTTGTATGGTGAGGGTTGTCTGTCAGTGTCGCTGCCAGTACACACCATTTTCAGGTTTGATGTCGCAGATCAACATAGTTATTAGTTTTGAGATTAATTCAGCAACAAATTGACGCTGTGTGAAGAAATCAGCCTGGCTGTAAGTTTTGTGTATGTGACCAAGTGGACACGTATGCCAGGTAACGGTGATGGATCTATAGTGATAATAAATGTTGGTCATGGGGAAGAAGGTACCTTTCATTTCATTTCATTTCATTTTCATTTTCATTACTTTATTGTCCCATCCCTGGGAAATTCGGGTCGCTTCCTCCCAGTGGAAAGCTAGCAGCAACGGAGTCGCGCTACCCAGGTGTCTGCGTGTTTAGGTGTATTCAGCCACCTGCACTTATGGCAGAATGACCAAGGTCTTTTACGTGCCATTGTGATGACACGGGGGAGGGACATGGCTTCCGTCTCTGGGTCTGCACATAAAGTTGACCCGTGTCCGTCCCGGCCCGAATTCGAACCTGCGACCTTCCGATCACAAGTCCAGTGCTCTACCAACTGAGCTACCGGGATGGGGGGTCTAAGTCTTGCTGTTCAAGTGACCGTCTCACACTCTCTCATCTGTCCCATTCATTTCATGGATTGAGTTTTGTCATACAGTGCTACCTGCGAAGAAAAGACATCCCTTTGGGACCTGGCAAAAGTGTCCTTACATGGGAGGTGTCTTGTCATAACAGGCATAGTTTGGTCAAGGTACTAGACAAAGGGCCAACAGAAGGTGGCCTTTTTTGGGAGGTGTCCTCTCACTAGAGGGGCCTCAGTTGACAGGTACCACTGTACGAGAAGCTTATTTGTCTAATGGACGATTTATAGAAATAACTCTGTCGGGTTTGTATGGGCTGTGAAAGAGTGAATACTCTTGCTTTTAGTGAGGCAAACTTTCCACATGTATTCCTCGTCTACGTGACTGGCTTATAAAAAAAGTATAATGTCATTTCGGGAAAGTTTGACTCACTTAAAGAATTCACTCTTTCACAACCAATAAAAACCCGACACAGTTATTTCCGAAAAAATGTGTTTGCCCATGTGCAGAGCACCAGTATGTTGGTGTTCTTTGAAAATCAGTTATTTCCTTCACAACTTTTGACCAAGTTTTGTTTTCCATTTTGAGTTGCATTTTTATCTTTGGTGTTGTTATCAGGAATCAGACAAGCACCCAGCAGCCGTTGGATTTCAGCCGTTTTCTGCCACCCACAGTGGAGAGGAAGATGAGAAAATAGAGGTAAGATTATTTTAATTATGGGTTGGTTATTGTGTTATTGTATGCATGAGTTTGTTTCAATATTAACCCATTCACATGAAAACATTGTGAAGTTCACAAAATGAAAGTATGGATATGTACTAGTAACTACACTTGAACAAATTGAAAACAGGTTCTCTCTCTATTTCTCTTTCTCTCCATCTACCCTCCCCCCATGTTTTCTCTCTCTCTCTCTCTCTCTCTCTCTCTCTCTCTCTCTCTCTCTCTCTCTCTCTCTCTCTCTCTCTCTCTCTCTCTCTCTCTCTCCCTCTCTCTCTCTCTCCCTCAGTTAAAACTGGTTACACAGTGCACATTGATTAAAACGAAACACTCATTTACAATGCACGTCAACCTCAAACTACTCTTCATGTTTACAAAAGTTGCTACATGTACCAATAATGTATTATTGATTTTTGATTTTGGAGGAGACAACAGAAGAGCATTTGAACGAAAACAAAGGTACTCTCTCTGTTTCTCTTTGTCTCCCCCCATCCTCCTTCCGCCCTCCATGTTTTTGGGTCCCTCTCTCTTTCTCTCTCACTCTCAGTATCTCTCTCTTTCTCTCTCACTCTCAGTATCTCTATCTTTCGCTTGAGTTTAGGAAACACACGTGCTTAGCGATCAATGCAGGCCGGCGCTGTTGAATCATGGCTCTGATGTGCAGAATTTTAACAGAAAAAGGCATCATATTATGCACACACTGCACAACATGCACATCTGAGTCAGATATTTGCTGTTGTTGCTTCGTTTTTACCCTGCCATTTAGGCAGCCATACGCTGCTTTCGGGGGAAGCATGCTGGGTATTTTTGTGTTTCTATAAATCACCGAACTCTGACATGGATTACAGGATCTTTTCCATGCACACTTGGTCTTGTGCTTGCATGTACACATGAAGGGGGATAAGGCACTAGCAGGTCTGCACATTAGTTGACCTGGCAGATCGGAAAAATCTCCACCCTTAACCCATCAGGCGGCTGCGGCCGGGATTTGAACTCACGACCTTCCGATTAGGAGGTCGATGTCTTATCCACTAGGCCACTGCGTCCGTCAGATATTTGCTGTGATTGTTTGTTTAAACTGGTCGACCATGTGTTGTTGCTTGACTCGCTGTCTGGGGCGCAACTCTTCCACAACTCTTGCAAATCCTGACAGAGTTATTTGCAAACTTGTCTATTTTGCTTTAATTTACACTTTGTGTTTTGTTGTTGCAGTCACCAAAGCCAAAGATCAAGGGACTGTATGAAAGCTTTGTGACTCCGGCATCCAGTAAGTCACAAAATGGCGAGACTTTGGCAGTGCAGTGGAACCCCCCTTAAGACCTCAACAAATGTTTGAAAATCATGTCTTATAAAAAGGAGGGGGGGGGGGGGGGGGGACATTGTCTTAAAATGTGAGTAAATTAACACTAAATTAAATTAGTCATTCGCTTGTGACTTTGCAGCAAGCGGCCGAACATTCCTTCAAGCTAAGTTCTCGTTACTAATTGTTTGTCTGTGCACTTAAAAGACCGTTGGGTCGATAAAAATTATATCTGTGACTGTAATGTTTTGTTTTGTCAATAACAAACGTTCAAACAACTTACCTTTCTTGGGTATTTTATTCTAAAAATTAACAGAGTTTATGAACGGAAATTCCTAGAAAACAGGGTCTTAAAAGGGAGGGGGGGGAGGAGGTGGTCATGAATTGAGCTGTCTTAAAAGGGGGGTTCCACTATATCCAGATTAAGCCCTGTGTAAGCCTCGTCTTCTCACTGAAGTAATCTCAAAGTGTGTGATCTACTTTCAGAATGAGACACCACTTCCATGGGACTATATCTGGTGTATGCCAACATTTGTACTAAATTTCCCTCCTTTGAAATGTATTTGTTTGTTTGGTCTGATCGCCAAAGCATACAGCACATAGTTTGAACATATTTTGTTAATTGTATGCGCCATGGCACATGTGGCTTTTCATTGGCCCAAACTTGTGCAAGATGTGTCCCCCTAGTGTTAAAAAAGAGAAGCTTCATTTCTGTCGTCTGCAAATTGAGGTTGTCTGGGTCTTTGTTGTTTTCTTAAAAAGGAGGGAGTCTTAAATGGAGACCAAGTTACAAGGGTGATGAATAGAAATTGTGGAGAGAAAAACAAGGTCTTAAAAGAGATGAAGTCTTACATGGGGGGAGGGGGGGGGTGGGGGGTGGGGGGGGGAGGTTCACTCACTTGTGCATTTTTTACTTGTTTACAACAAATATCTATTTTTCACTGTACGAAGTACCGACTTTGTCCATACTCACACAGAGTTTGATGGTGACCAACGTCGCGACAGAGACGATCGCCGTGAGCGAGATGACCGACGTGACCGCGAGCCGCCGCGTAAAGGCAACACGGTGTACGTGAATGGCGTGGGAGTGACGGAGGACATCCTGAAGAGAGCTTTCTCCAACTTCGGCAACATCGTCAACATCAACGTGGAGCGGGAAAGAAAGTGAGCCATGTCTTGGTCTTTGGACAGAAAGAAAACGAGTTCTGTCTGCTGTTCTGAAGAAGAAAAACTGAAAAAAATGTGACAGTTGCATCTTGTGATGGCCCATTTCTGCTTGCCACAGTCGCAAAAGAAGAGATTTAACAACGATTCTTCTTCTTGTCGTTCGTTACGAGACAGCCGGGAGGGACCACCAGTAGCTGAGGTTGGGTTCCTTAGAGGCATAGAGCCCGGCGCTGCACCTGCCTGCCCGGCGCTTCACAGGGCGAGCACCATCGGGTGCATTTCGGACTGTCGACATTTCATTTTGCGTTTTTGCGTGGATCTGTGGTTGGTTAAGGTGCGCCTGTTGGCCCAGATCCTCCGACTTCAGCCCTTAGGTTTCTTTCGGGGTTACCCCGCCCTTAGTTCCTGGCTCAAAAACCTAACCCTGGGAACACATGGGGGATTTCTTACCGGGGGTCCCACCCCGGGGCTAGAGCTTTTAATGCGGCTCTTACCCGCATGGTGTAACCGTCATCGGACACATAGGGCATTTATAGGGTAGTCAGTGCCATCTGCCAACCCACCCCGTCCTGGTAGAGACACCGCTAGTTGGTCCGGGACTGCTTATTCTATATTCGCAGCTGGCCCCCATATCTGGGGGCCGTTCCCCTATCCGCCACCTGGGGACCCGCTGGGTTGAGGATAGTCGCCCCCCTACTGAATTGGAAGTAGTCTGTTCCCGGAACAACGATTTAATAGCCATTAGTTTGAAAAAACTCAAGTCAAGTTTTTATGGACTGCGGAGAGTTGCTTTTCCCTAGAAAAAAGAGGGCAATCAAACCCGCTTGAACTTGTATGCCAATCACTAGTGTGTATAGATGAGCCACTCGACAATGATTGGCCGATTTTGTCACGTGGGGTTTTTGCCCTTTTTTACCCAAAGAAAAGCAACTTTTAGCAGCCCATAAAAACTTGACAGGGTTATTTCCAGATTCGTCTATTACTACAATTGTTACTACTGTTTATTTTTCATGGTGTATAACTATCCAGTTTGCTTTTTTATTTTTTTGTTTTGTTTTTTGCCTCAGTTATTTGTATGTTTTTTTATTCTTTTTATATTTTTGCTTGTTTGTTTTAGAATGAAATTGTAAAGCGCTTGGAGCCAATTGATGGGAATGGCGCTATAGAAAAGTTATTTTTTTAAATTTTTTTATTTTTTTATTTAAAACAAAATCTTTTATTTGTTTTATTGTTTATTTTTTCTTTAGTTATTTATTATTGTTATTATCATTATTATTATTGTATTTTTTCCAGCAATGGTTTTGTGACGTTCGAGAAGACAGAGTCGGCAGATCAAGCCATTGCGGACGTGAGTAAATAGATTAGTATCCTTGTTCTATTACTTCTTACAGAAAGGTTAGAGAATCTCCAGGCTGACAGAAAAACATGTGTACCCTTTTAGTGTATTCATATATTTCTGTTTGTTGTACAGTGGAACCCCCTTTTAAGACCTCGACAAATTTGAGAAAAATCAGGTCTTAGAAAGGAGGAAGTCTTAAATTTGGGGTAAATTCATAGAAGTTATTGTTTGTTTGTTTGTTTGTTCATGGGCTGAAACTCCCACGGCTTTTACGTTACGTGTATGACCGTTTTTACCCCGCCATTTAGGCAGCCAATACGCCGCTTTCGGAGGAAGCATGCTGGGTATTTTCGTGTTTCTATAACCCAACGAACTCTGACATGGATTACAGGATCTTTTTCGTGCGCACTTGGTCTTGTGCTTGCGTGTACACACGGGGGTGTTCGGACACCGAGGAGAGTCTGCACACAAAGTTGACTCTGAGAAATAAATCTCTCGCCGAACGTGGGGACGAACTCACGCTGACAGCGGCCAACTGGATACAAATCCAGCGCGCTACCGACTGGGCTACATCCCCGCCCCGATAGAAGTTATGAACAGAAAGTCCGAGAAAACAGGGAGGAGTCTTAAATTGGCGGGGGGGGGGGGGGGGGGGGGGCGGGGGGGGCGGGGGGGGGGGTTCTTAAAAGACAGTGAAACCCCCTTTTTAAGACTCCCGACTTCCAGACTCCCTCCCTTTTAGAACTCTGTTTTATCATTATCATTGTAAACTTACCCCCATTTTTAGAATTCTAACTTTTTAAGACATGATTGTTTTTAGATTTTGGAGGTCTTAAAAGTGGGGTTGACACTGTATTATCATACCAAACACCATGTTTTGTATGTGTGGGTGTGTGTGTGTGTGTGTGTGTGTGTGTGTGTGTGTGTGTGTGTGTGTGTGTGTGTGTGTGTGTGTGTACCCTTGCACAGATAACCCAAGGTTATTTTGTATTGATATTTAGTGGCACAATTCATTCTGAGAAAATGTGTCCAACAAGTATGACTGACCCTAGCCACGGCAATGTGACAAGCATGCCGGTAAGAACTTTGCTGGGCGAAAATATAGGTCTGAGCCAATGAGTTATGGTTGTCTCATGGTATTACAGTGACTCCCCCCCCCCCCCCCCCCCCCTTTAGATTTCTGAAATGTGGAGACAATGAGATCCTAAAAGAGGACATCATAAAATGGAGGTAAATGTACAGAGATTATTACATGCAGTAGAAAATATAGAAACTTTGGTCGTAAAGGAGGGGCTGGGGGGCTGTTGCACAGAGCACAGAGATCTTTATTGGAGTGTGGGGGGAGGGGGGGAGGGGGGTCCTGTGCAGGCTTCCTCCCTGAAAATATTCAGGCAGTTTTCAGACCTGCATTTGTGATAATTATGCACAATCTGAAAAACTCAATATTGGATGTAAATGTAGAGACCTCATGAACAACTGCAAGGAAACAAGGTCTTATATCAGAGGGGCTTGTAAAATAATGGGTCTTAAAACGATTGTACAAACTGTACAGTGGAAACCCCCATTTAACGCCCCTCAATTTTTCTTCTTCTTTGTTCATGGGCTTAGACTCCCACGTTCACTCATGTTTTTAGCACGAGTGGATTTTTACGTGTATGGCCGTTTTGACCCCGCCATTCAGGCAGCATACGCCGATTTCGGGGGAGGCATGCTGGGTATTTTCGTGTTTCTATAACCCACCGAACTCTGACATGGATTACAGGATCTTTTTCGTGCACACTTGGTCTTGTGCTTGCGTGTACACACGAAGGGGGTTAAATTCGAACTCACGACCTCCCGATTAGGAGGCCGACGTCTTACCACCCTGCCACTGCGCCCGTCTGCCCCTCAGTTTAAGACTCCCTCCCTTTTCAGACCCTGTTTTCTCACATTTTCTGTTCATAACCCCTTGACATTTTTTCCTCATTTTAAGACTCCCTCCTTTTTGACTCACCTGAGTAATCGGTGAGTCCTTAATAGTACTTATTGGTCTTAAAAGGGGGGTTACACTGTAATGGGACATGACGAAGGTGAGTCGTATGTATATAAGCGCATTTGCTTGTCTTGTTAAGACCTGATTTAATCAGATTGTTGGATGTCTTAAAAAGTGGGGTCCACTGTGTCATTTCCCATTACAGATGAACGGCAGCTTGGTCAGTAACGTTCAGCTGAAGGTGATGATGGCACGACGACAACCAACGTTTGAAAGTATCTCAGACCCCTCCACCTCTTCATGGTCAGTTATAGGTTGGTATCACATTTATCTCCCCTTGAAACAATATTCTGTATTTTTGATACTTCAGTCCAACATGTCTATAAAGACCACCTAAATATGCAGGACCCTTTTACTTCTCCGTGGTCCACGATAGGTTGGTATAGTGTACACTACATTGGGGTGTGCACGTTAAAGATCCCACGATTGACAAAAGGGTCTTTCCTGGCAAAATTGTATAGGCATAGATAAAAATGTCCACCAAAATACCCGTGTGACTTGGAATACATGTAATAGGCCGCGAAAAGTAGGATATGCGCCGAAATGGCTGCGATCTGCTGGCCGATGTGAATGCGTGATGTATTGTGTAAAAAAATTCCATCTCACATGGCATAAATAAATCCCTGTGCCTTGAATATGTGCGCGATATAAATTGCATTAAAAAAAAAAATTTAAAAAATTAAAAAAATCCCTGTGCTTAGAACTGTACCCACGGAATACGCGCGATATAAGCCTCATATTGATTGATTGATTGATTGATATAATATGCAGGACCCCTCCATTTCCTCATGGTCCACATTAGGTTGGTATCACATTGAAATAAAAAAACGAGAATGGCAGGTTATTGGAACGTATAATTTATGAGAAAACTAAACGTTACATGCACTGTACATGGACCCAGCGGTGTGGACAGACAGACAGACAAACTCTTATGTTACACGGAATGAACTTATCTTATAAATTAAACGTTCTAATAGCGAACAGGAAGAAGAAACGCTCTAATAACCGATCTTTTTATTTTTTTATTCTCTTCTAAAATTCTTCTTCTTGTCGATCACACTATTTTTTTATTCTGAATTTTGAAACACTAGCAGTCCATCTGTTTTTGGATTTCCTCCTCCCTCCCCCCCCCCCCCCCCCCCCCCCTTCCCCTTTAAAACAAACATTCCGTATTTTTGATACATGCACTACAGTGTAACCTGCCTATAAACCACCATCCAAGTGACTGACCCAAAATGGTCGTTATACACAGCTTGTTGTTGTGGAAAGGTCAATAGGCAATGTTGCAAAATAACTGTGTCGGGTTTGTATGGGTTATGTACTCTTGCTTTTAGTGAGTCAAACTTTCCCATGTGACATTATAGGCCAAGTCACTAGCGAGGGGTGTGCCTAAAACACGTGGACAAGGAGCATGTGTTGAAAGCTTGCCTCACTAACAGCAAGAGTATTCACTCTTTTACAAACCATACAAAGCGGACGTAGTTACAGTGGAACCCCCCTTTTAAGACCTACATAAATCTTAAAATGGAGGGAGTGCAGGTTCCACTGTACAATTTTTTATTTTATTTCTTCCTTGAAATATCCTCTTTTTCTGTCAGTGTCACTGAGGCTTGCTGTGTTGAAATATCCTCTTGTTCTGTCAGTGTCACTGAGGCTTGCTGTGTTGAAATATCTTCTTGTTCTGTCAGTGTCACTGAGGCTTGCTGTGTTGAAATATCCTCTTGTTCTGTCAGTGTCACTGAGGCTTGCTGTGTTGAAATATCCTCTTGTTCTGTCAGTGTCACTGAGGCTTGCTGTGTTGAAATATCCTCTTGTTCTGTCAGTGTCACTGAGGCTTGCTGTGTTGAAATATCCTCTTGTTCTGTCAGTGTCACTGAGGCTTGCTGTGTTGAAATATCTTCTTGTTCTGTCAGTGTCACTGAGGCTTGCTGTGTTGAAATATCCTCTTGTTCTGTCAGTGTCACTGAGGCTTGCTGTGTTGAAATATCCTCTTGTTCTGTCAGTGTCACTGAGGCTTGCTGTGTTGAAATATCTTCTTGTTCTGTCAGTGTCACTGAGGCTTGCTGTGTTGAAATATCCTCTTGTTCTGTCAGTGTCACTGAGGCTTGCTGTGTTGAAATAACAGTCATTTTCTGTCTGCGTGAAAATACGATCTATGTAACCTATTCCGTTGGAATCTTTTTCGCTCCATTGAATGCTATGATTTTTGTTTCTGTGTGAGAAAAAAAATGTGAGCTTTCTTCAATGGAATACATGGTTAATTTAGCTTCACTATCCCAGTGCCCTAGCTTTTGTGTTGACATAAATGCTGTCTCAAGCAAAAATCAATGAGGCCAAAAAGAAAAATATGTCTGTTTCCGGTAACCCGACCGACCCTATTTTTAAGCGCCGACCCTAAAGGTTTTTTTCCCTTTTCGTACAAAAACAAACAACAACAACAAAAAATGAAGTCAAGTATACTTTATTTAGTTTCAATATATCTAGGTCAAAAACATGTGCTAAATAATTGTAAGTAAACTAAGGAAGCGTTTCAAAACGTAAGAAAAAGGTGTTTTTTTTAAAAAGATAAAAATGGAAAAAAAACGACCGACCGACCCTATTTTTTTTGGCGATGTTACCGGAAACAGACATATTTTTCTTTTTGGCCTAACATTATTACATCAGGTGACAACTTTTGTCAACCTTAAGGGGACACGGACGCGTCTTTGTGTAGCCAGTTGTAACAGTTACAATATGTGTCTTGTTTTCTCTTCCCGTGTAGCCAGTTGTAACAGTTATGTGTCTTGTTTTCTCTTCCCGTGTAGCCAGTTGTAACAGTTATGTGTCTTGTTTTCTCTTCCTGTGTAGCCAGTTGTAATAGTTATGTGTCTTGTTTTCTCTTCCTGTGTAGCCAGTTGTAATAGTTATGTGTCTTGTTTTCTCTTCCCGTGTAGCCAGTTGTAACAGTTATGTGTCTTGTTTTGTCTTCCCGTGTAGCCAGTTGTAATAGTTATGTGTCTTGTTTTCTCTTCCTGTGTAGCCAGTTGTAAGAGTTATGTGTCTTGTTTTCTCTTCCTGTGTAGCCAGTTGTAAGAGTTATGTGTCTTGTTTTCTCTTCCCGTGTAGCCAGTTGTAATAGTTATGTGTCTTGTTTTCTCTTCCTGTGTAGCCAGTTGTAATAGTTATGTGTCTTGTTTTCTCTTCCTGTGTAGCCAGTTGTAACAGTTATGTGTCTTGTTTTCTCTTGCTGTGTAGCCAGTTGTAAGAGTTATGTGTCTTGTTTTGTCTTCCCGTGTAGCCAGTTGTAATAGTTATGTGTCTTGTTTTCTCTTCCCGTGTAGCCAGTTGTAATAGTTATGTGTCTTGTTTTCTCTTCCTGTGTAGCCAGTTGTAATAGTTATGTGTCTTGTTTTCTCTTCCCTTGTAGCCAGTTGTAATAGTTATGTGTCTTGTTTTGTCTTCCCGTGTAGCCAGTTGTAAGAGTTATGTGTCTTGTTTTCTCTTCCTGTGTAGCCAGTTGTAATAGTTATGTGTCTTGTTTTCTCTTCCTGTGTAGCCAGTTGTAAGAGTTATGTGTCTTGTTTTCTCTTCCCGTGTAGCCAGTTGTAATAG
Organism: Littorina saxatilis; assembly: GCF_037325665.1. NCBI lineage: Eukaryota > Metazoa > Mollusca > Gastropoda > Littorinimorpha > Littorinidae > Littorina > Littorina saxatilis. The sequence goes on from NC_090259.1 coordinate 46,469,307, forward strand.
TTATGTGTCTTGTTTTCTCTTCCCGTGTAGCCAGTTGTAAGAGTTATGTGTCTTGTTTTCTCTTCCTGTGTAGCCAGTTGTAATAGTTATGTGTCTTGTTTTCTCTTCCCGTGTAGCCAGTTGTAATAGTTATGTGTCTTGTTTTCTCTTCCTGTGTAGCCAGTTGTAAGAGTTATGTGTCTTGTTTTCTCTTCCCGTGTAGCCAGTTGTAAGAGTTATGTGTCTTGTTTTCTCTTCCTGTGTAGCCAGTTGTAATAGTTATGTGTCTTGTTTTCTCTTCCCGTGTAGCCAGTTGTAATAGTTATGTGTCTTGTTTTCTCTTCCTGTGTAGCCAGTTGTAAGAGTTATGTGTCTTGTTTTCTCTTCCCGTGTAGCCAGTTGTAATAGTTATGTGTCTTGTTTTCTCTTCCTGTGTAGCCAGTTGTAATAGTTATGTGTCTTGTTTTCTCTTCCTGTGTAGCCAGTTGTAATAGTTATGTGTCTTGTTTTCTCTTCCTGTGTAGCCAGTTGTAAGAGTTATGTGTCTTGTTTTCTCTTCCCGTGTAGCCAGTTGTAATAGTTATGTGTCTTGTTTTCTCTTCCTGTGTAGCCAGTTGTAAGAGTTATGTGTCTTGTTTTCTCTTCCTGTGTAGCCAGTTGTAATAGTTATGTGTCTTGTTTTCTCTTCCTGTGTAGCCAGTTGTAAGAGTTATGTGTCTTGTTTTCTCTTCCCGTGTAGCCAGTTGTAATAGTTATGTGTCTTGTTTTCTCTTCCTGTGTAGCCAGTTGTAATAGTTATGTGTCTTGTTTTCTCTTCCCGTGTAGCCAGTTGTAATAGTTATGTGTCTTGTTTTCTCTTCCCGTGTAGCCAGTTGTAATAGTTATGTGTCTTGTTTTGTCTTCCCGTGTAGCCAGTTGTAATAGTTATGTGTCTTGTTTTGTCTTCCTGTGTAGCCAGTTGTAATAGTTATGTGTCTTGTTTTCTCTTCCCGTGTAGCCAGTTGTAATAGTTATGTGTCTTGTTTTCTCTTCCTGTGTAGCCAGTTGTAATAGTTATGTGTCTTGTTTTCTCTTCCCGTGTAGCCAGTTGTAATAGTTATGTGTCTTGTTTTGTCTTCCTGTGTAGCCAGTTGTAATAGTTATGTGTCTTGTTTTCTCTTCCTGTGTAGCCAGTTGTAATAGTTATGTGTCTTGTTTTCTCTTGCTGTGTAGCCAGTTGTAATAGTTATGTGTCTTGTTTTCTCTTGCTGTGTAGCCAGTTGTAACAGTTATGTGTCTTGTTTTCTCTTCCCGTGTAGCCAGTTGTAACAGTTATGTTTCTTGTTTTCTCTTCCCGTGTAGCCAGTTGTAAGAGTTATGTGTCTTGTTTTCTCTTCCTGTGTAGCCAGTTGTAAGAGTTATGTGTCTTGTTTTCTCTTCCTGTGTAGCCAGTTGTAATAGTTATGTGTCTTGTTTTCTCTTGCTGTGTAGCCAGTTGTAATAGTTATGTGTCTTGTTTTGTCTTCCTGTGTAGCCAGTTGTAATAGTTATGTGTCTTGTTTTCTCTTCCCGTGTAGCCAGTTGTAATAGTTATGTGTCTTGTTTTCTCTTCCCGTGTAGCCAGTTGTAATAGTTATGTGTCTTGTTTTCTCTTCCCGTGTAGCCAGTTGTAATAGTTATGTGTCTTGTTTTCTCTTCCCGTGTAGCCAGTTGTAAGAGTTATGTGTCTTGTTTTTTCTTGCTGTGTAGCCAGTTGTAATAGTTATGTGTCTTGTTTTCTCTTCCCGTGTAGCCAGTTGTAATAGTTATGTGTCTTGTTTTCTCTTCCCATGTAGCCAGTTGTAAGAGTTATGTGTCTTGTTTTCTCTTCCCATGTAGCCAGTTGTAATAGTTATGTGTCTTGTTTTCTCTTCCTGTGTAGCCAGTTGTAATAGTTATGTGTCTTGTTTTCTCTTCCCGTGTAGCCAGTTGTAAGAGTTATGTGTCTTGTTTTCTCTTCCCGTGTAGCCAGTTGTAATAGTTATGTGTCTTGTTTTCTCTTCCTGTGTAGCCAGTTGTAAGAGTTATGTGTCTTGTTTTCTCTTCCCATGTAGCCAGTTGTAAGAGTTATGTGTCTTGTTTTCTCTTCCTGTGTAGCCAGTTGTAATAGTTATGTGTCTTGTTTTGTCTTCCTGTGTAGCCAGTTGTAATAGTTATGTGTCTTGTTTTCTCTTCCCGTGTAGCCAGTTGTAAGAGTTATGTGTCTTGTTTTCTCTTCCCGTGTAGCCAGTTGTAACAGTTATGTTTCTTGTTTTCTCTTCCCGTGTAGCCAGTTGTAATAGTTATGTGTCTTGTTTTCTCTTCCTGTGTAGCCAGTTGTAAGAGTTATGTGTCTTGTTTTCTCTTCCTCAGCCGCCAGTCACTCGCAGAAAGGACCGGCCCGCAAAGACAGCAGAGATTTGGTCACTTACGAAGATGACATTTTCTGATCTCTTTTTTTTATTTAAATTTTTTTTTCTGTCCTTTTTTTTGGTGGGTGGCAGGGGATTTGTTTATGATTTTTGGAGGGTTGTCTTTGGTTTGAAGAGAGAGAGAGAGAGAGAGAGAGAGAGAGAGAGAGAGAGAGAGAGAGAGAGAGAGAGAGAGAGAGAGAGAGAGAGAGAGAGAGAGAGAGAGAGAGAGAGAGAGAGAGAGAGAGAGAGAGAGAGAGAGAGAGAGAGAGAGAGAGAGAGAGAGAGAGAGAGAGAGAGAGAGAGAGAGAGAGAGAGAGAGAGAGTGAGTGTGTGTGTGTGTGTGTGTGTGTGAGTTTGTGTGTGATCATTGATATGCATGTCACGAAGACTGTGCAGGAGCTGACCCCCACATTGAACATCAACAAAGTCAAATGGTTTTCATTCACAATGAAGCAGATTTTGTTCTTTACAAAATGTAAGCTTGCTCATTCTTGGATTGTTGTGGGGTGCATATGTTTACAGATGGTATGGTGTACATGATGAAATTGTACAGCTAAGTTCATTGTGCTTTATGATTAAAAAAAAAATAAGAAGCTTTAAGGCATATGATTTACAAATAAACAATACTGAAAATGAATGAGAAGATGGAAGTCCTTGTGTGTGTGTGTGTGTACGTGTGTGTGTGTGTGTGCATCTCTGTCATCAAAGCCTTAAATGTTTCTAGTTTCCAGTTGGAGATAAGCTTTAAATCAATTTTTAATACACTGCAGTTCCTAAATCCCTATAGTCTCTGTTTAACAGGTACACACAAAGACACATGCGTGCACTGGTAGACACAGGGAAGCACCACATAAAATCATGACTTATTTTCCACTGTTGCCTTGGACACTTGTGCGACACCATTCCAAAACTGGGACTTAAAAATGTCAATTGTTGGGAGATGAATAACATGTCGTGATGTTGATAATTCTCAGCTTTTATCTTTATACAGGTGAACCAAAAAGAGGTGGTCGCTATAGACAGGTGAAATAGAAAAAATAAAACTATTGGATGATCCTATGGGGGTATTTTAATGGGCAGCGGTAGGTGGTTGATATAGAGTTGGTCCCCTGGGCAGATTCCCCTCTACAGTGGAACCCCCTTTATAAGACCTGATTTTTTCAGATTTTTGGAGGGTTTTTTCTTCTTCAGCAATTTCTGGAACGTGTGAGCTTGTTTGCCCATTTGGGTTCCCCACACTATACTCTGAGAGCATAGTCAGCTTCACTCCGCTTTTGTTTGGTAGGCATGCTGGGTATTTTCGTGTTTCTATAACCCACCGAACTCGGACATGGATTACAGGATCTTTTTCGTGCGCACTTGGTCTTGTGCTTGCGTGTACACACGAAGGGGGTTAAGTCACAAAGCAGGTCTGCATATAAATTGACCTGGGAGATCGGAAAAATCTCCACTCCTAACCCACCAGGCGGCAGCGACCGGGATTCGAACTCACGACCTCCCGATTAGGAGGCTGACGTCTTACCACCACACCACTGCGCACAGGAGGTTTTGCAAGGGAGGTTCCCCTGTATTAATAATGTAACTCGGGAAAGGAAAACAATAGTGTGCAAAAAACAGCAGAAATGACAGCTCTGTGGAAGAAACAAAAGGCCCATTCATGAGCACCACAAGGAAAACGGGGAACAAGGAGCCTGGAAAGCAGTTGTTGCAAAAGGTCAAGCAAATGAAAACATAGTTGACCCAGAGTGTGTGGGTGGGACTGTAGTTCCGCTGTACACTGACATGCCTCTGGTGTGTACACAATGTTACAAAATGTATGCCAAATGACGGGCGAATTAAGTGGCGCAGAGGTAAGACTTCGGCCTCCTAATCGGGAGGTCGTGAGTTCGAATCCCGGTCGCTTCCGCCTGGTGGGTTAAGAGTGGAGATTTTTCCGATCTCCCAGGTCAACTTATGAGCAGACCTGCTAGTGACTTAACCCCCTTCGTGTGTACGTGTACACGCAAGCACAAGACCAAGTGAAGAAAAAATTTGGGGAGTAAAAATTTCGCGGAGGGAATAATTTTATCGTTCGCAATTTTTATGCCAGAGTCAGTTTTTCGTGGAGTAAAAATGTTGTGTTACACCGGCCCTTCCAATGAGAGCCTATGACTGATACTTTGTGCTACCTGGTTGCCTGAATATCATCTTCACACAACAAAAATGCTGTGAAAGGCCACATGTGACAAAGGGACACAGTTAGCTGGCCTCTAGGACACTGGCAATCAAGTATTTTTATGACATCAGGTGGATGTTAAAAAGTGAATTTCACACTGACTCAACAGACTATAGTTTGCCAGTTTTCATCATCGTGTCTGTAACATGTAATGCTAGTGAAAGCAAAAAAACACACAAATACACTCAATTAAACACAATCACAACACAACACACACACGCGCACGCACAAACATGATTTTAATGATGAAAAAGCCTATCAGGCCGCTTATGTTATGTTAACACACACACACGCACGCGCGCGCACGCCGGAAACCAAGGTTCTCTATATGCCCCGTAAATGACTCGGTTGAGAAAGGTGTCCTATAATGTTCATTGTATGTGTTTTCAACGAGAAAAGTTTGCAGACTAAGTCGCCCAAAGAAGAGTCAAAATAGTGCGGATCAACATCAGAGAGAACGATTTGTTATTCTATGTTCAGTATAACGACACTGTCGCGTGGAAGAACGTAAGGAGAATAATTCTCCTTTTCCTACACTGACTCTCTGAGCACTCACACATGACCTGCTTCCAACCTTCTGCAGTTGCTGCTCTTGTCAAATGCCGAACAAACCTCACACAGAACACATCAGACTGCAGCTGAGGTGCACCCCAAACCTTTACAAAGCAAAGCATTACCACAAAGCACAAGCACATTGCCAGCTAAGTGATGTAAATAGAACCTTTGACCTTTCGCGGAACCGTTTGTCTCCGGCAATATGATTGGCCAGTTCTGGGCCTCATTTCCCACGTGTGGCGAACACTTGATAACAAAGCGAAGCAGAAACGCCGGCTGCAGTTTGGAGGGTTGTGTCCGCTCTGTGGCGAGTGGAAGGGCTATTTTGTCCCAAACCCATGTCTACCACACTCAAAGTTGGCATTCTTAGACTCGGCAGAGTCGCAGGAAAGGTGAGTGCCTTCAGATCTCGTCCAAAATGATCAGACTAAAATGTAAAATCTCTTCAGGTTTCGATCGATACGCGCTCGCTGTGTCACTGACTTCAGCAGTCGGTGGTTGTGTGCCGTTCTGTTTGATCACTCCGCTTGTTTCTGCTCAAGCTATTTCAAACAACACATTTCGTTGTATCTTTCTCATTCAATTTTGTACTTTCTCTCCCCGGAATGTATTGAACGTTTTGTGGTGTGTGTAGAGGTTTGTGTGCGAAAAACTAGGTCAAATAAAGAGAACCTCATTGTCTGGCTTTGACACAGTGAAGTGTGACAGACGGTTTTGTGCTGTTATCGAACGATTCAGACCAGCTGTCGCTCTCTCTCTCTTCACGTATCACAGCCGTATCGGGCAGATGTGTCGTGACAGAAAGCGTGTTAATGAAGTCCCGGAGCTGCTGCGGCTGTTTTCTCCAATATTTTCACTGTAAATCCACTGAAAGCGACAAAGGCTGGCTGCATAGTTAGCCGTACATATTGACTAGGACTGCAGAGGGTGTGTGTTGATCTGGGGATCAGATCAGTGTGTCTGTGATCACGACAGAGAGTGCGTTAATTAAGTAATGGTGCTGCTGCAGTTGTTTTCTCCAATATTTTCCTTGTAAATTCACCGAAAGCGGAAAAAGCTAGCTGCATATTATGCTATAGTATAGTTGGCCGTACGGCAGATCGAGCGACTCGGGTTGTGTGACTGTGAGTGTGATTGTACACAGGGTGTGTAGAGTTGGTATAGATCTGCGTATCTGTGGTCACCGACCCGCCTCCTTTCACTGAGTGTGTTTAGTGGGAACACTGGTGTTGATGAGAGATCAATAGCCCTCTACGGACTTAGCACCAATTCACCATCACCGGTCATGTCACAGGCAGTATTCACCGTTGCCACAGTACAGTGCCAGAGTCAGTGTATTGATCTGCCCGAGTGGACTGAACAATATAGTGTGTCATTAATGACCGTTTTGTGCCGCACAGTAAGCTTATCAATTACCATCAGAAAGCGAATTCACTGATGGATGAAAGTTTGGCCAAAAAAGGAAAAAAAGTTTGTTTTTTGTATGATCCAAATATAGCCACACAAAAAACCGCGTTTTTATGAGATGACCCAAATCAGGCCAAAAAATAAAAAAAAACGTTTGTTTTTGTATGACCCAAATTAGGCCTAAAAAGACAAATGTTTGTTTTTGTATGTCCCAAATAAGGCCGAAAAAAGTTTGTGTTTATATGTCCCAAATAAGGCCAAAAAAGACATGTTTGTTTTGACCCAAAGAGAGCAGAGTTCTATGGCAGTGATTTTCATTGAACAGCACTACAGTGTTGTTACTAATGTAAGCCATGGTGATCACAAAATTTCTGTCAAGTCAGATGCCTTTGTGCTTTGCAGGTAGAAAATCTGATCAAGAAAACAGATTTTTCTGATTTGAAGAATTATTTTTCAACAAATGTACAGAATTTTCACAAAAGCAAAATGGAAGAATCCTAAGGAAACAAATGGATCATCTATTTTATATCATATATATATATTATATATGACTCTTGATTATTATTTTCTGATTTTGATCATTCTCAGTTTTTAGTCATGGTCAGTTTTGCACTTTTTCTGTCACATCAGAATTCTGTAAAAAAAATACATACATGATATGTCCACAAAATCATTTACCTACATGACAAGGGCACAGAATACAGATTCAACACAGAATCATAAACCACAGTTCTTTTGGTTTTGCAAGGCCCTGACCGTTTTGATTCAGTATCTTCTGTACTGAGACGGAGAATATAAACTAAAGTACAGGTGCTTCAAGCTAGTGCAGAATGGTGAATGGCAAGCAGGGTTACTACAACTGACAGCATGAAAGCTACATTTATTAGGCCAAAAAAAATAATAGGTGTGGTTACGGTAACATAGCCAAAAAAATAGGGTAGGAAGGTAGGCAATCACTTTTTTTTTAAAACTTTTTTTTCTAATGTGTACAAATTAAACCTACTTGACAGGGAAATAAGTGTGCGACTCGGGCGTTTTCGCTTTCATTGCGTTTTCTGCACTCGTTTACTTGTTTGTTTTTTGTATTTTTGTTTGACAAATGTAATAAAAAGTTATAGGGTCGGCCCAAAAAAATAGGGTAGGTCGGGTTACCGTAACCACACCTATTTTTTTTTAAGGCCTTATGCAGTCATGTCAGCCTTCTCTTTCTTTTTTCTAGTTTATTTTTGGACACCCTGCTTTTATTAGCCTGAACTAGTATTCTTAAAACCAGATTAAACACCTTAAAAAGATTTCATTCATTTGGACACCCTGCTTTTATAAGCCTGATATGGTAATTGTGAAAACCAGATTAAACACCTTAAGATTTTATTCATAAGGGGGACTTGTGTGAGGCAGTGTTTCTAACTGAAGTAATCAGTGATAGGCTTGTTGCTGATTTGGGCTTATCTTATGGACAGGCTACAAGTTTGGCAATTTGTAGTGCATGTATAAACTTATCTTGGGGTGACTTTGTAAGGACTGTACAGGCAAAGTACAAAGTCTATTCTAAGTGAACAGTTATATGTGACCAGTTTTGGGATTTGCAACTCAAACGACCCTTAATGAGTTTTTCTACTAGCACGGTGAACCCCGGCCGGGTCATACCTAAGACTTTAAAATTGGCAATCTAGTGGCTGCTCCGCCTGGCGTCTGGCATTATGGGGTTTGTGCTAGGACTGGTTGGTCCGGTGTCAGAATAATGTGACTGGGTGAGACATGAAGCCTGTGCTGGGACTTCTGTCTTGTGTGTGGCGCACGTTAGGTATATGTCAAAGCAGCACCGCCCTGATATGGCCCTTCGTGGTCGGCTGGGCGTTAAGCAAACAAACAAACAAACAATGAGTTTTTCTGCACGTGTAGGCCCTACAAACAGAAAACGCACAGTTACCATGTTTGTTATCACGTGTTTATTGATTGATTAAAATATGGGGGAAAAAAGAGAAAGAAAAAAACCCCACCTCAAACGACCCTCCCCTCAAATGTTTTGTTCAGAACCTGTGTAAATTGACCTCTTTTTCAAGACCTGGTTTGCCGAGCGATTGTTATGAGCTGCTTATTATTTTTTTCGTTGTAGGCGGTATGATACGGGGCGTTGTTGACAAACGTGCAATATTAAACAATGAGCTGCGATCATGTTTTGATTGCTAACTTGGAGAGCCAGAGAGAGAAGGGGGGGGGGGGGGGGGGGGGCATAGACGACGGTGAATCAGTGTTTTCGCTGTAACCATACTAGCCGCTTGTTGGTTGTTGTTTTTCACTGAAAGACGTGGTGCTGACACATACATTGTAACGTCGTAAGCAGCGAGTCACTGTGCGTTTAGAAGCCTTCCAGAGAGAGAGAGAGAGAGAGATGGTGTGTGTGCGTTTAGAAGCCTTCCAGAGAGAGAGAGAGAGATGGTGTGTGTGCGTTTAGAAGCCTTCCAGAGAGAGAGAGAGAAAGATGGTGTGTGTGCGTTTAGAAGCCTTCCAGAGAGAGAGAGAGAGAGATGGTGTGTGTGCGTTTAGAAGCCTTCCAGAGAGAGAGAGAGATGGTGTGTGTGCGTTTAGAAGCCTTCCAGAGAGAGAGAGAGAGAGATGGTGTGTGTGCGTTTAGAAGCCTTCCAGAGAGAGAGAGAGAGATGGTGTGTGTGCGTTTAGAAGCCTTCCAGAGAGAGAGAGAGATGGTGTGTGTGCGTTTAGAAGCCTTCAAGAGAGAGAGAGAGATGGTGTGTGTGCGTTTAGAAGCCTTCCAGAGAGAGAGAGAGAGATGGTGTGTGTGCGTTTAGAAGCCTTCCAGAGAGAGAGAGAGATGGTGTGTGTGCGTTTAGAAGCCTTCCAGAGAGAGAGAGAGAGAGATGGTGTACGTGTGTGTGTGTTTCCAAGTGATATCGGAATGTGAGAGAGAAAGATGATAATAGACAGGCGAAGTAGGGAGAAATTGAGTATGTGAACAATTATTGTACGTTTACTTTATTTATGTCATCTCTCTGGGTGGTGAGCGCAAAACCAGGTTTTTGGTTTCCATGTCCACTGCACGAGAAAAGCTCTGGCAACAACAGACTCTCTCTCTCTCTCTCTCTCTCTCTCTCTCTCTCTCTCTCTCTCTCTCTCTCTCTCTCTCTCTCTCTCTCGTTATGTCTCTTTCTTGCTCTCTCTGTCTCTTTCTTGCTCTCTCTGTCTCCCTCTCTCTCGCTCTCTCCTTATCTCTCTCTCTATCCTGTCTCAGTCCCCCAGTCTCTCTCTCTCTCTCTCTCTCTCCCCCCTCTCTCCCCTCTTTCTCTCTCTCTCTCTCTCTCTCTCTCTCTCTCTCTCTCTCTCTCTCTCTCTCTCTCTCTCTCTCTCTCTCTCTCTCTCTCTCTCTCTCTGCCTGTGAGCGCGCGCACGAACACTGACAGTCCTCTTGTAACTTTAGCCAGTGTGACAACTGTGTGCTGTACAGACAGTGACACTCTTAGTGTCAGTGTTCACACCTCAGTGTCAACAACTGACTCAACTTTTACAGACTGTGACACTGACAAGCCATTTAAACCAGTCGCCGAAACACACCGCGGTGTACAAAGTTTACTCCCACAGTCCATAAAGCCTCGATGGTCTCTTATCTTATCGGTCGATACCTGTGTACGTTATATGCAATAAAACGCTGAACCGAGGCCGGTAGTATTAGTCCCCTCCCTCCTCCCATCTCCCTGGCTCTCAGTCTTACCGGTGTGTGTGCGTCTGTCTGTCTGTCTGTCTGTCTCCGTCTCTCTGTCTGTCTGTCTCTTTTTTTTCTCTCACTTTTTTCTCTCTTTTTTCTCTCTCTCTTTTTCTTCCTCCACATGAACCGTTAGAAATAGTAACAGATTATAACGGACTGAGCTGTTGATGTCTTAGCGTGTTCTTTTTTTCTTTTCTTTATTTGGTGTTTTACGTCGTTTTCAACCACGAAGGTTATATCGCGACGGGGGAAGGGGGGAGATGGGATAGAGCCACTTAATTGTCAATTGTTTCTTGTTCACAAAAGCACTAATCAAAAATTTGCTCCAGGGGCTTGCAACGTAGTACAATATATTACCTTACTGGGAGAATGCAAGTTTCCAGTACAAAGGACTTAACATTTCTTACATACTGCTTGACTAAAATCTTTACAAAAATTGACTATAATTATTCTATACAAGGGTAAAAGGAGAAACAGAATCCGTTAGTCGCCTCTTACGACATGCTGGGGAGCATCGGGTAAATTCTTCCCCCAAACCCGCGGGGGGGTCTCAGCGTGTATGTCTGTCTGTATCAATCCTCGGACTGGCGCTCTCTCTCTCTCTCTCTCTCTCTCTCTCTCTCTCTCTCTCTCTCTCTCTATCTCTCTCTAATAATAATAACAATAATAATAATAATAATAATAATAATAAAGCATTCTTTTATGGCGCTGTTCACCGCCGCGGAATGGCAGTCTCATGGCGCTTTACGTTAGACTTTAGAATTTAACATTTTACATAAAAAGTTTTGAAATAACATACAACCATTAAAAACAATTCATAGACAACGACCACTTATAGTTAGGCCCTATATAAAATAATCTAGAATTTTTTTATTTTTAAAGATGGAAAAAACCCAAAACAAAACACGTAAAAAAAGTAATAGACACATAGTTACACATAAAAAGTCTGACAATAAAACAGAACTCACATAAAAGCGTACAGATCTAAAACAGAACGAAGATGTAACATAGACTGTGGGGCAACAAATTAAACAACTAACAACTAGTTAGAAGCCTTCCAGAGAGAGAGAGTCTCTCTCTCTCTCTCTCTCTCTCTCTCTCTCTCTCTCTCTGTCTCTCTCTTTCTCAGTCACTCTCACACACACACATACATACATACACGATATTTATTTTGTTCCCTCTCTCTTTCATACACATAAACACACAAACTGACACACACACACACAATCTCTCTTTTCCTCACACACAAACACGCTCTATCTGTCTCTCTCTCCCTCCCTCCCCCTCTCTCTCTCTATCTCCCCCCCCCCCTCCCCCCCCCCGCCCCCCTTCTTTCTCTGGGAGGATTTGGGTGCGAGTTGTTGTCAGTGAAACTAAATCCGAAGCACCACAAGGGAATGCGAATTAATGACTGAGCGAAGTGAGACACACATGCACTTGTGCAGGCAAGTCCGCTCAGCAGGTTGCAGCCAACTAATCTGTGAGGGAAAGCTCGTCTGATAAGGGCCGGGCTAGGTGCCGTTAGTTTTAATTAAACTCTGCGATAGCCCACCTGGCCAAGCCTTGGTGGGGGTCAGACTTATACCTGTGCATTGGTACGCACCCCCTCCCTCTTTCTTTGGAGGTCATAATGAACCGTTTGTTTAGAAGGGTGCAATAGCTTTGTGGATAAGACGCTGGCCTCCCAGTCGCGAGGATTAAGGGTGGAGATTTTCCCGATATCCCAGGTCAAGTTAAGTACAGACTAGCTAGCCCTTCGTGTGTACACGCACGCGCGAGACCATGCACGCACGGAAAAGATCATGTAATCCTTGTCAGAGTTCGGTGGTTTCCAGAACCCCACTAACTGAAAAGATCACGCATCCAAAACAAGCGGCAGAATAATCCACAAGACGATTGTGGCCGCTAAACTGATGAAGATAATGGGGGCTGACTGACCGGATGTTTGTCAGTTCAAGTACTATTTACCTTGACACTGCCTGTGTTACAGACACTCCCGGGTATTGCGTGCTGTCAGTTACTGAACAATTCCAACAATTAAAGTTAAGTAAATGTTAAAAAAATAGTACGCTAGACATCATGCCTGCAAAGAATCGACGATAACTGCCACTAACATTATTGCGCATCGGCGGCTGCATGTGCAAGTTAGTGTTTTTCATTGGAAAGGTTGGGCCTAACTTTCAGTCATGAAGGCCTTATTGATGCCGTCATTGAAACAGTGTGTCATTTCCGGAAGTTGATTGGTCCTGGTGCTGGGAATTTCAAAGGATGTATCGGAAACAGCAAGCTATCAGTATCACTGACAGGAATAGGAAATACGGGGTACCTAAAAAACACGTCACGTGTCTCTCATTTGTGTCCAGCCTACAACTTAAAAGGGGAAAATTAAAGCACATAAAAAAAGAACGTTTTTGACCACTTTGGCAATATTTAAAGCGGAAACAAGGTTTCTGTGTGTACGCCGGTCTGTAGTCTTTTCGCCTGTTTGCTTCGCCGCCAAAAAGGGAACGAACGCCCTATTCTGAGTTCATCTTTAGAATTCTGTCTGATCAGCTTATTGGTGCGCTATGGCTCAGCGGATCATGTTTTACTGTAAAGGTACATTGTACTTGAACCCGGCTATTGTGCCACTTTCGTTGGGCGAAAGCATTACCCGACTGAATGGTGCGTTTGTGATTTTGTGTTATGATAAACTCGCCGCTTTCCTGACACATAAAAGCATTCTGTTTGTCAAAACGAAACGATCTTTGAAGCATGGAATCATACTCTATTTGGCTGTGTTATTCTGTTTTTGAACACTTGAGGGTTTGTGTCAATACTTGGTATCGCTCTAACGTCGTCGCGATTGAAGCTGTTCATGTCCTTTTGACGCTTTTTGAGTTCTTCAAATACATTTGCAGCCATTGCGCTTTCGCTTTCGTTAAAGGCACAGTCCTTTCCGTCCAAACAGTTCTGCTAATCATCTAAGATCTGACCAAGCTTTTGTATGGCCCGGGATGAGACTATCCCTACACTTTTGTGGTTTAATTTGTATACGGGTTATTCTCCAGAATGGGTACCATTTTGTGACAGGCATTCTCAGTCCTTTTAAATAATTATGACGTCTATTAAATGGCAAGTAGAATGAATTCTTGTTACTTTTTCATTAATACTCCAGTTAGATAGTAATACCGACATTCAACTAAAAACGTAGTATACATGTTTGTCTGTATAGTGTATTTCTTTTTTTTTAATGTTAGTATTTAAAACCATGTCACATTATCTGGTTTTCATGTTACGCGTGTGGTGTACTTTGGAATGCTTTTAATTTACTGATGTGCAAGTGTTTCTGATTCTTTCTCTGCAGGCCAAGGTATATTTGGAACCTGTATTTATTAATTGAATCAATTTGTATGGTTAAAAAGTTTGAGGTCGGTAAAGAAATCTAACCTTTGTTACACGGTTTCCACTGGTACGTCTCAGCTGTGGAGAACAACCCCTACACAAAACTAGCATCACCCGAAACGGTGGGGGCAAGCAAGCTTTTTTCTTTTTTTTAATCTTGCAGAAACTTGGGTGTCGAGTACAATATTGGTGGCTTGAAGAACTGTTGATCGATAAAACAGTCCTCATGTGTTGATAATGTGTGCCAAGTTTATCGTGCAACAAGCACTTACACGAAATGGAATGCGAAAGTCCACAGTCGACCTTTGTAAGGGCTTGCACGCTGTTGTGTTTTTGAAACCAATTACTGACAGTCTGGCGGCTTTATTTAAACAATTCAGTACTACAGTGTGTCATTGTGTGTCACCTCGACGTTGAGAGAGCGTCTTTTCTGCTTGTCGACATTCGTAATTGGTGTCGTCTGACTCTTCGTGGCAGTCTACTTGTATGGTTCGTGTTTGTCTTAGCTGCCCTTTCACTCAACTTGGCAGTGCTGAGAGAGAGGGAGGGAAAAAGAGAGAGAGAGAGAGACTGAGACAGAGCTGTTTGGAAGATTTGCTTTGTATAAACTTTATCTTGAAATGTGTATTGGTTTTACTTTCGACATAATGGGGGGGGGGGGGGGGGAGAGAGAGAGAGAGAGAGAGAGAGAGAGAGAGAGAGAGAGAGAGAGAGAGAGAGATGTTGATTGATTGATTGATTGCATTTATTTTACATTCGCTATTGGTGTCGACTGACGCGGCATGTGATTTGTGATAATCTTAGCTTCGTTTTCGCTAACCGCTAGCATTCAAAGAGAGACAGACACAGAGAAAGAAAGAGAGAGAGAGGGGGGGGGAGAGAGGGGGGAGACAGAGAGAGAGGGGAGACAGAGAGAGAAAGAGACTCGGAGAGAGAGAGAGATTTACATTGCGGTTAGTCAAAGGTGTTGGGTGCCGAACGTCGTTCTTGCGTTCACAATCAACTAAACGCTTCTCGTCGTCGATCTGTCCCTAAAAGAAATTTGGACCCCCCCTCCCCCTTAAAAATGATGTGATCCGCCCCTGTGAAGGTACATGAGAATTAACTCGGGGAGGAAAGTACATGTATGTATCTGCACGGGGTGTTTTCGGCCATCTTTCTGTCGGTCATCTTTCTGTGGACTGTGACTTTTTCACGCGCTCTTCGTAAAGCCTTAAATTAGTTGAGCGAAGTCGACTTCGCCAAGCTGGCTTCACGAAGCTTAAGCACTGTATTATCTGTAAACAGAATTCGCGAAGTCTTCGCAAAGTCGACTTTTGGCTCCATTAAAGACAGCCTTATAAGACCTTGATCATTGGAGGCGTATCTAAAACTACACCACAACGAATGTCCCTTGGGCTTGTCAAGGTTAAATTCACTAGAATTTGATTTTTTTTCTTCTCCAAAATGGCGTCTACTATAATTGTATCTTTAGCACGCTGACATTTTTTTTCTTCTCAAGGTTAAATTCACCAGAGTTTATTTCAAAATGGCGTCTACTATAACTGTATCTTCAGCCAGCTTACATTTTTTTCAAAAGCTCTCACAGGCAGATCTTCCTACCAACCGATGTAACCGTCTCTTGGCGCAAAAAAACGGCGGAAACATGCCGAACGTGAGGTGGCGCGCGGTATCGATCATTTCACTCTACGCCATTGCAGGATGCGCCCCCCCCCCTCCCCTCCCTTCTGCTCCCGAAGATGCTCTATACACTGTCCGAATCCTCTTGGAGTAAATTCGATATTGGCTGCTGCCGTCGAAGATGTGTACAAAAGGCCCATTTCTAGTCAGTGTATATCTCTTGCTGGAAAGGGGGGTGGGGTGGGGATGAGGGGTGTACGAACAGAAGATTGTAGAAGGGTGTGTGGTCAGACAGGAGACGGGTTAAACGGCGATTTCTTTTTGTGTGTGTGATCTATTCCCTTACCCCCACCCCCATCTTCCAAACAAATGTGTAAAAACGTCAACTCGTCATGGTAGATTTTCCTATGGACAGATTTTGTCCTACAAATGTGGTCGTCATGGCGTGCACGGCTTCATTTGATTTGACTGGCTGCTGTAACAAAGTGACCGGTTTGTCTAAGGGCCGGGATTCCTACTACATGGTTGTTGTAATAACTGCTGGTTTGGTAAAGGGCAAGCGGGATATAGAGAGAGAGAGAGAGAGAGAGAGAGAGAGAGAGAGAGAGAGAGAGGGGGGGTGGGGGTGCAGGGTGCAGCGCTTCAAAGGGACAAATTGCACAGAAGTTTGATAGTGGAAACCAGTTACGATGGTTGTTTGATCGTGCTGATTAACACCCCGGACACATACGACACTGATTTGGAGATACATGGGTAGATTGAGGGAAGGGGGGTGTCTGTTTGCTCTCCTGGTGTCCCTTCAGTAGTTAAATTGAGTGGAACCTGCGATCTGAGGCTGAGAGGACATCTCCCATGAAAGGACACATGTTGTCCCTTTGCCCATTATCTTGACCAAAAAACAACAACCAAACTATCTTGTGGTCATCTGAAATGTGGAGTCAGTTTATGTGCACGTGCCATGGTAGTAAAGAGAGGCTCTAGAACTGTGAACATGCCTTGCACATTGTCACTCCATAGCCTCCCCCTCTCCCGCCCTCCCCCCTCCTACCGCCAAACACCAGCCCCCCCCCCCCCACCCCCCGCAACCACCTTTGTACAAACCATCGCTTCCCTCTTGGTTGTGTGTCCTGTGCCAGTTATTAACGTTAAAGCGATCATTATCACTCAAGCGGTTACACGAGCTGACAGCGATTACACGATCTAACATTTGCTGATTGCCGATAATTTCAAATTTGTTATCAGAGATTGTGACGGATAACCTTTCGGTCAGTGAACTTTGAGAAGCGGACAGTGCGATAGTGGCTTCGTTGGCAAACAATGGGTCACACTACCTCCCATGTAAACCGCGATTCGCATCCCCATCTTAGATCTGGCAAGGCTTGTACATGGATATCTACCAAAAACCACCAACCTGGGTATATGTGTTGTTACATGTACAGTACAATTTTTGTTCAACGAACAATGATAGCAATGTGCGATAATAATTAATCAAAAATAAACCTCAAAATTCCACGTTGTGCAGGAATCCCTGCGGATGTTTGTCTTTGCTTTGTGTCCCGCATGAATTAAATAATACAGTAATTAATAATAACATGACTAGATCAGGTATAATGAGTACAAATTGTTTACACAGGGAGGACTGTGCCTTTAAAAATGAAGTCATAGGTAGGGACCAGAAGTGGCCGTTTGGTTGTCACTGGTAACACGGATGCCGTGGGCACAACGCAGTGGTTGCCGTCCTAAGCGTAGGAAGAAAGGAAGGTGCTGTTACTGGGGAAGATATATCATCCGGTCTAGTTAACCGCCTTTAAGTTCAATACGTTGTCCAGTTTTAATGGCCATCGCTGTTCCGTTGGGTTTAACTGCTTCCGAGTCCGGTCAAGTGTGTGTGTATGTGTGTCTCTCTCTGTCTCTCTGTCTGTCTCTCTCGGTCTCTCTCGGTCTCTCTCTCTCTCTCTCTCTCTCTCTCTCTCTCTCTCTCTCTCTCTCTCTGTACCAGTCCCAAATAGCCATGTTCAGTTACCCCTTGTCATTTAACATGGCCGCCTCGCCTGTAAATGTGTAACGCAATACAGATGTAATGGCGCCGCAATGTGGGTCCATCTGCTCGCCACTGCTACGCTTTCCACAGTGCTACAGCACGAGCGAATATTAAAGATGCATTTCTTCTCGTCAGTGCTACCATTTATAAACATAATTATAAGAAAAACACCCCAAAACCAACAACCCAACACCACCAAAAACAACAAGAAAGTTTAGTTTATGGAACGTTTAATTGTAGTCAAAACATTCGTATGAAGATTATTTACATGATCGCTTACAGGAAAAGGATGTTTTCTTTACATAAATATGCTCCTCTCTTTTCTGTGACATTCTGCCAGGCTAGGGTTTTGCTATGTTCGTGAGAGGTATATCTCATGCTACATTGTGCCAGGCTAGGGTTTTGCTATGTTCGTGATAGGTATATCTCATGCTACATTGTGCCAGGCTAGGGTTTTGCTATGTTCGTGAGAGGTATATCTCATGCTACATTGTGCCAGGCTAGGGTTTTGCTATGTTCGTGATAGGTATATCTCATGCTACATTGTGCCAGGCTAGGGTTTTGCTATGTTCGTGAGAGGTATATCTCATGCTACATTGTGCCAGGCTAGGGTTTTGCTATGTTCGTGATAGGTATATCTCATGCTACATTGTGCCAGGCTAGGGTTTTGCTATGTTCGTGAGAGGTATATCTCATGCTACAATGTGCCAGGCTAGGGTTTTGCTATGTTCGTGAGAGGTATATCTCATGCTACATTCTGCCAGGCTAGGGTTTTGCTATGTTCGTGAGAGGTATATCTCATGCTACATTGTACCAGGCTAGGGTTTTGCTATGTTCGTGAGAGGTATATCTCATGCTACATTGTGCCAGGCTAGGGTTTTGCTATGTTCGTGAGAGGTATATCTCATGCTACATTGTGCCAGGCTAGGGTTTTGCTATGTTCGTGAGAGGCATATCTCATGCTACATTGTGCCAGGCTAGGGTTTTGCTATGTTCGTGAGAGGTATATCTCATGCTACAATGTGCCAGGCTAGGGTTTTCCTATGTTCGTGAGAGGTATATCTCATGCTACATTGTGCCAGGCTAGGGTTTTCCTATGTTCGTGAGAGGTATATCTCATGCTACATTGTGCCAGGCTAGGGTTTTCCTATGTTCGTGAGATGTATATCTCATGCTACATTGTGCCAGGCTAGGGTTTTCCTATGTTAGTGAGAGGTATATCTCATGCTACATTGTGCCAGGCTAGGGTTTTCCTATGTTCGTGAGAGGTATATCTCATGCTACATTGTGCCAGGCTAGGGTTTTACTATGTGCGTGAGAGGTATATCTCATGCTACATTGTGCCTGGCTAGGGTTTTGCTATGTTCGTGAGAGGTATATCTCATGCTACATTGTGCCAGGCTAGGGTTTTCCTATGTTCGTGAGAGGTATATCTCATGCTACATTGTACCAGGCTAGGGTTTTGCTATGTTCGTGAGAGGTATATCTCATGCTACATTGTGCCAGGCTAGGGTTTTGCTATGTTCGTGAGAGGTATATCTCATGCTACATTGTGCCAGGCTAGGGTTTTGCTATGTTCGTGAGAGGTATATCTCATGCTACATTGTGCCAGGCTAGGGTTTTGCTATGTTCGTGAGAGGTATATCTCATGCTACATTGTGCCAGGCTAGGGTTTTGCTATGTTCGTGAGAGGTATATCTCATGCTACATTCTGCCAGGCTAGGGTTTTGCTATGTTCGTGAGAGGTATATCTCATGCTACATTGTGCCAGGCTAGGGTTTTGCTATGTTCGTGAGAGGTATATCTCATGCTACATTGTGCCAGGCTAGGGTTTTGCTATGTTCGTGAGAGGTATATCTCATGCTTCATTTTGCCAGGCTAGGGTTTTGCTATGTTCGTGAGAGGTATATCTCATGCTACATTCTGCCAGGCTAGGGTTTTGCTATGTTCGTGAGAGGTATATCTCATGCTACATTCTGCCAGGCTAGGGTTTTGCTATGTTCGTGAGAGGTATATCTCATGCTACATTGTGCCAGGCTAGGGTTTTGCTATGTTCGTGAGAAGCATATCTCATGCTACATTGTTCCAGGCTAGGGTTTTGCTATGTTCGTGAGAGGTATATCTCATGCTACATTGTGCCAGGCTAGGGTTTTCCTATGTTCGTGAGAGGTATATCTCATGCTACATTGTGCCAGGCTAGGGTTTTCCTATGTTCGTGAGAGGTATATCTCATGCTACATTGTGCCAGGCTAGGGTTTTCCTATGTTCGTGAGAGGTATATCTCATGCTACATTGTGCCAGGCTAGGGTTTTCCTATGTTAGTGAGAGGTATATCTCATGCTACATTGTGCCAGGCTAGGGTTTTCCTATGTTCGTGAGAGGTATATCTCATGCTACATTGTGCCAGGCTAGGGTTTTGCTATGTGCGTGAGAGGTATATCTCATGCTACATTGTGCCAGGCTAGGGTTTTGCTATGTTTGTGAGAGGTATATCTCATGCTACATTGTGCCAGGCTAGGGTTTTGCTATGTTCGTGAGAGGTATATCTCATGCTACATTCTGCCAGGCTAGGGTTTTGCTATGTTCGTGAGAGGTATATCTCATGCTACATTGTGCCAGGCTAGGGTTTTGCTATGTTCGTGAGAGGTATATCTCATGCTACATTGTGCCAGGTTAGGGTTTTCCTATGTTCGTGAGAGGTATATCTCATGCTACATTGTGCCAGGTTAGGGTTTTCCTATGTTCGTGAGAGGTATATCTCATGCTACATTGTGCCAGGCTAGGGTTTTCCTATGTTCGTGAGAGGTATATCTCATGCTACATTGTGCCAGGCTAGGGTTTTGCTATGTTCGTGAGAGGTATATCTCATGCTACATTGTGCCAGGCTAGGGTTTTCCTATGTTCGTGAGAGGTATATCTCATGCTACATTGTGCCAGGCTAGGGTTTTCCTATGTTCGTGAGAGGTATATCTCATGCTACATTCTGCCAGGCTAGGGTTTTGCTATGTTCGTGAGAGGTATATCTCATGCTACATTGTGCCAGGCTAGGGTTTTGCTATGTTCGTGAGAGGTGTATCTCATGCTACATTGTGCCAGGCTAGGGTTTTCCTATGTTCGTGAGAGGTATATCTCATGCCACATTTGCCGAAAACCTGATCTAGGACGCTTTTCGTGAACGTTACCATTAAACGACAAACAAACAAACGAATTGTTAATTATTTTATGGAATGTTTAATCACTGATCAAGTTTAACACTCAATAGAATTTCGACATAGAGGTCTTTGAAAAAAGCCAAATAATAATGAGAAAATAAACAGAAAATGACGTCTTCGACCAGTAAAACGTTGTCTTTACTATGATTTGCTCAGGCTGGGTAGGTAATTTGCTTTAGGGGAGATTCTGCTCACATGCAGACAGAACTGAGATCATAATGTTGGACACGCGATGTTCTCAAGGAATATTATTCTAACCTGTCCCGACCCCTTATATAGGTGGTTGTTTTCTTCGTTTATTTTATCTGATTGATTTCATGTGGTAGCATTCTTTGAACAGTATGTCACTTAGAACAGTCGCATGCAGGGATCGCATCTTTAAATACCTGTCTTTCAGTCGCTCTTTGTTTTTGCCTGTACGTGTGTTGACTGGGTGGGTGGGGCATGGAACCACACGTGTTTCTCTGTTGCCGACCCCTGTATTTTTCACACCTGTCTGGCACAGCCCCTATAGTTCCGAGCACAAACACGCTGGTACAATGTAGAACACCGCGTGCTCTGTAGTCTTTATTGTGTGTGTGTGTGTGTGTGTGTGTGTGTGTGTGTGTGTGTGTGTGTGTGTGTTTTATTCCTATTTCTTGTGTTACTGGGCTGTGCGTCTTTTGACGGTATCACGTGCAGATATCAATATAAAATAAACTTAACTTTAGTATCTCAAGTATGAGAAATTGCAGCGGTGGTGCATAACAAAGACGATACGCGATACACCTCAACATTTGAATATATGTACTAACTAATACAATTATTATTTACTAAACCCCGGCCGGGTCATACCTAAGACTTTAAAATTGGCAATCTAGTGGCTGCTCCGCCTGGCGTCTGGCATTATGGGGTTAGTGCTAGGACTGGTTGGTCCGGTGTCAGAATAATGTGACTGGGTGAGACATGAAGCCTGTGCTGCGACTTCTGTCTTGTGTGTGGCGCACGTTATATGTCAAAGCAGCACCGCCCTGATATGGCCCTTCGTGGTCGGCTGGGCGTTAAGCAAACAAACAAACAAACAAACAAACAATTATTTACTAAACACCTCTCTGCATACTGAC